>NC_090728.1:62554875-62577375 GCF_036898095.1 Palaemon carinicauda | reverse complement strand
GACGTCAGGAGTGGCCAGGTTGTCCTTTTTCAGGCCAAAAACACAAATTTGGCCTTTTGAGATAGCTTGGCCTTTAGTAATGTTATGAAAATAGGTTGGCTTTGACGTCAGGAGTGGCCAGGTTGTCCTTTTTCAGGCCAAAAACACAAATTTGGCCTTTTGAGATAGCTTGGCCTTTAGTAATGTTATGAAAATAGGTTGGCTTTGACGTCAGGAGTGGCCAGGTTGTCCTTTTTCAGGCCAAAAACACAAATTTGGCCTTTTGAGATAGCTTGGCCTTTAGTAATGTTATGAAAATAGGTTGGCTTTGACGTCAGGAGTGGCCAGGTTGTCCTTTTTCAGGCCAAAAACACAAATTTGGCCTTTTGAGATAGCTTGGCCTTTAGTAATGTTATGAAAATAGGTTGGCTTTGACGTCAGGAGTGGCCAGGTTGTCCTTTTTCAGGCCAAAAACGCAAATTTGGCCTTTTGAAATTGGTTGGCCTTTGGTAATGTCATGAAAATAGGTTGGCTTTGACGTCAGGAGTGGCCAGGTTGTCCTTTTTCAGGCCAAAAACGCAAATTTGGCCTTTTGAAATTGGTTGGCCTTTGGTAATGTCATGAAAATAGGTTGGCTTTGACGTCAGGAGTGGCCAGGTTGTCCTTTTTCAGGCCAAAAACGCAAATTTGGCCTTTTGAAATTGGTTGGCCTTTGGTAATGTCATGAAAATAGGTTGGCTTTAATGTATTAAAAGACTCCTGCTGCTTTCCTGTCTAGCGTTGCTAGGTTGGCCTTTTTTAGGCCAGAAACTCAAATTTGGCCTTTTGTAATTGGTTGGCCTTTGGTAATGTCATGAAATTAGGTTGGCTTTAATGTATTAAAAGCTTCCTACTGCTTTCCCAACCAGGGTTGCTAGGGTGTCCTTTTTCAGGTCAAAATATCAAATTTGGCCTTTTGTAATTAGCTGGCTTTTGTAACTGGTTGGCCTTTTGTAATTGGTTGGCCTTTGGTAATGTTATGAAAATAGGTTGGCTTCAAAGTATTAAAAGAAGACTCCTGCTTTCACGTCCAGGGTTGCTAGGTTGTCCTTTTTCATACCAAAAACTCAAATTTGGCCTTTTTAGATTGCTTGGCCTTCGGTAATGTCACGAAAGTAGGTTGGCTTTAATGCTATATTTTTGGCCATTTTTGCTATTGGGTTGGCCTTTTGTAGCTGCAGCTGAATAGAAATTGGCCTTCTCTCATTTATTAAACCTGGCAGCCTTGTTCACGTCTAGACTCAATAAGCATGAAGGAAAAGTATTCTTTAACCTAGATTAATCGCATAGATGATCAACTATTTGTAGGGACATATGTGTTAATATTTTATCTATGCAACTTGTGAATAATATTCATTTTCATATCGCATGATAAATCAAGTTATGTATATAAAAAACATTGCTTGACTGTCAGTTAATAAACACATCATTAGTATATTCTTAATTGAGAGGAGACTATGAAATAAAATTTCGAGGATTTTTTTTTAAATGGTCCACTAACTGCAGCCCTTATGTTAAAAATTCATGACTGCTTGCCAAAAATATTGTAGATAAAATTCGTCTTCTGAAGTTTCAGAGTCAATTTAAAAGTCAATTTTTATTCAACAAGGTAATTAAGAAGAAAAAATAAAATCCAGTTCTGATGATTTTATAAAGAGGTACACGAACTGCAGCCTTGATGTCAAAAATTTATGAATGTTTGACAAAACATTGTAAGCAAAATTCGTTTGCTAAAATTTAAAAACCCATTTTTATTCAACAAGCTTTATAGAATACCTATGGTTAAAAGGACACTCATAAATGGCAGGGCAAGGGACAGTGACATTGCCCTATCGAGCAAGGCAATGCCTTAGAGACTGACCATATGATCAGTGTCAAAGCCTTATCTCCTCAGAAGTTAGGACCAAGGAGGGGCAGGTAATGGCTGCTGATGACTCAGCAGATAGACCTATAGATTCCGCCAAACACCCCTTCTTTACCTCACAAGAATGGTGAGGTTGCAGCAACCAAAGCCAACGAGTTTGAGCAGGACTCAAATAGACCTATAGGTTCCGCCAAACACCCCATCATTACCTCACAAGGATAGTGAGGTTACAGCAACCAAAGCTAACGAGTTTGAGCGGGACTCAAACCCCAGTCTGGCTTTCTCCAATCAGAGATGTTACCATATCGGCCACTACAACCTCAACACGAATATGAAATATGAATATGAAATAAAAATACAATACCTTTTGTATGAAAATCGACTAGTTTTCAACAGAGAAAATACTAGTTTGAACTCAGTACAGTGATTAAGCCATGCTTTCTCTGTTTTTGTTAAAGGCAAAGGGAAAGGCAAAGGCTAATTTAATTCTATTGACCCCTTCCGGAGTATAAGAGTTACAAAATTACACAAATATATATATATATATATATATATATATATATATATATATATATATATATATATATATATATATATATATATATATATATATATATATATATATATATATATATATATATATATATGTATATATTACACAAACACTACAAAAAGAAGAGATCAATATATTACAACTATATTGTTATCCTCGAGATTATTTTTTAACTGTATTGATAGGTTACAGTGAAATTACATGAATACATATCTGATCTATAAACAAAGTTTGAAAATTAATAAATCAAACTACCGGAGAAGCTTTTTATCCTAGAAATTTTCTTGAAAGGTGAAAGGGGAACTTATGGAAATATTCTTGAATCGAAGAGGATATAAAAGGTAATATGAACAATCTGCTCATTTTGTCCTAAAATATAAGAACATGGCCTTCCATTGTCTTGGGTTAGAGTTCTCTTGCTTGAGGATACACTCGTGCACGCTGTTCTATCTTATATCTCTTCCTCATGTTTTTTTTTATAGTTTATATATGAAAAATATAATTTAATGTTGTTACTGTTCGTAAAATATTTTGTTTAGATTGTTATTTCTCGTGTAGTTTATTTCCTTGTTTCCTGTTCTCACTGGGCTGTTATCCCTGTTGGAGCCCCTGGGCATATAGCATTCTGCTTTTCCAACCAGGGTTATAGTTTAGCTTGTAATAATAATAATAATAATAATAATAATAATAATAATAATAATAATAACAACAACAACAATAATAATAATAATAATAATAATAATAATAATAATAATAATAATAATAATAATAATGATAACAAAAACAACAACAACAACAACAATAATAATAATAATAATAATAACAACAATCTCTCAGTCACTCTCCAATACGTTCCCCGGAGATCGAGGTAAATCCGTTCCTGGAGTCTCGCTCCAATGCATGTTAACATGCGAGGAACATCTTCGGGATTCGGAGATTGGAGCGTGTTTGCTCCAGATGATAATCCCTCCACTGTTGTTCGATTGGAGTATGACAGTATATTCATATAGTTCGTTTTGAAGGTCTTATGGATAATGAGATTCAATATGTGATTTTTCATTGGTAAAGGTTTTCAACTTACGAATATCGGACTTACGAACATTCGGAGATACGAACACAAATCCAACTGAAGATAACAGAGATAAGATAAAGTATATATATATATATATATATATATATATATATATATATATATATATATATATATATATATATATATATATTATAAATTTTACACATTTAAATGATTTTTTTTTCATATTTCAGGTGCTATTGTCTTTGAGAGATTTTGCCTCGAGACTCTGATCCCAAGGCTTATTTGAAATATATATATATATATATATATATATATATATATATATATATATATATATATATATATATATATATATATATATATATATATATATATATATGCTACAACAACAACAACAACAACAACACCTATCTTTTGTACTCTTGTTTACCAATAAAACCATTCATCGGATAAAAGTAAATCCATTTCTTTCCCCTTAAGCTTCTTCAGGCAAAACGAGTAGACACAATAACTCCCGCTTTCACTCGAGAGTAGACACAATAAATCTAGCTCTTTCACTCGAGAGGGATTAATGATAAACCAACACCAACGGCTGTTAAGAGTGAAGAAACTTTCACTCTATAACAGAGTACCACCTGGATTTCACAGCTGTTTTATTTTTCCTTTTACCGCAGAGTAAATAAAGAAATTTCTACACCGCGTCAAGCGACCACGGCAGTAGAAAATCAGTTAGTAAATAGAGCCTTGTTTCGGAAACACAAAAGATTTAGGGTGAAATGAAAGCCAGAATTATGAAGCTAAAACACTACGCTTCTAACAATGTTGTAAGGTAAGTTGGGTAAATATATCGTGGAATTTCCAAGTACGATTTTTCATCCACGTAGAACATGTAGGGAAAGTGGAAATAGAGATTCTGAAATCTTTAATAAATTGAAGGTTTTTGAAGAAGATTTTCCAATATGCAAAGAAACACTAGACAATGATAATAATTAAAAATGGTTCTGATTTGATTTTTTAAATAACTTTGCATACTACTATTCATCCATTCAGAACATGTGGGAAAGTTGAAATAGAAATTCTAAAATTAATAGTAAATTGAATATCTTATAGATAAATATTCAATTATGGTAAGAAACACTAGAAAATGATAATAAGAAAAAATGGTTCTGATCTGATTTTCTAAATGACTTAAAGTACTATTTTTCCTCCACTCAGAACATGTGGGAAAATTGAAATAGAAATTTTGAAATATTTGATAAATTGAAGGTTTTGGAGGTAGATTATCAAGTATGCTGAGAGAAACACCAGACAATGATAATAATAAAAAATAGTTCTGATTTGATTTTCTAAATGACTTAAAGTACTATTTTTCATTCACTTAGAACATGTGGGAAAACTGAAAGAAAATTCTGAAATATAAAGTAAATTGAAGATTTTGAAGGTAGATTATCAAGTATGCTAAGAGAAACACTAAACAATAATACTGAATGAAAATACTTCGGATTTGATCTCAAACCCGATTTCATGTACTACGTTTCATCCACTCAGAACATGTGGTGAAGTTGAAACAGAAATTCTGAAATGTATAGTAAATTGAAGATTTTGAGGTTAAACTTTCAAATAGACTGAGAGAAACATTAAACAATAATACTGAATAAAAATGGTTTTGATTTGTTTTTCTGAATGACTTACCAAACTACTTTTCATCCACTTAGAACATGTAGGGAAAATTGAAACAGAAATTCTTAAATGTATAGTAAATTGAATATATTGCTGGTAAATTTTCAAATAGGCTGAGAGAAACACTAAACAATGATGCTGAATAAAAGTGATTCGAATTTTAATTTCTAAATGATGTTGACCATTCCTGAACTTAATATATACATATTCACAAATTGTTGCATTTGAAGGTTAACCCTTATTTAAATAATTGCTTTACCTCTGTGAGGTAAAGATATTTTGAAAACTGCAGGGAACTTCAAAAGTTCAAACTTGCAGCAAGTGATTTTACGTTGAACAGGCTGACAATTCTTTTTTATAGTTTATATATGAAATATCTTTTTTGATGTTGCTATTGTTTTTAAAACATTCCATTTTAATGGTTTATCATTTCTCATATCCTTTATTCATTTCCTTATCTCCTTTCCTCACTGGGCTATTTTTCCTTGTTGGAGCTCCTGGGCTCTCTTTTTATAGTTTATGTATGAAATATCTTTTGTGATGTTGTTATTGTTTTTAAAACATTCCATTTTAATGGTTTATTATTTCTCATATCCTTTATTCATTTCCTTATCTCCTTTCCTCACTGGGCTATTTTTCCTTGTTGGAGCCCCTGGGCTATCTTTTTTATAGTTTATATATGAAATATCTTTTTTGATGTTGTTACTGTTTTTTAGAATATTCTATTTTAATTGTTTATTATTTCTCATATCGTTTATCTATTCCTTATATATTTTCCTCACTACGCTATTCTTCCCTGTTGGAGCCCTTGGGCTTATAGCATCTTGCTTTTCAAACCAGGATCGTAGATTAGCTGGTAGAAATAATAATAATAATAATAATAATAATAATAATAATAATAATAATAATAATAATAATAATAATAATAATAATAATAATAGGTTTTATTGAAAGTCATTGCTGCCTCAGTGGCGTTAATTTTGTAATTAACTTTTTCTATTGTTCTTATTATCTTTTTCTCTTCATTTGAACAATCCACGGATTGTTCAAATGAAGAGAAAAAGATAATAAGAACAATAGAAAAAGTTAATTATAAAATTAACGCCACTGAGGCAGCAATCACTTTCAATAAAACCTGCTTAAAAGAGGGTCTACTCCCGAAATATAATAATAATAATAATAATAATAATAATAATAATAATAATAATAATAATAATAATAATAATAATAATAATAATAATAATTCCCACTGGCAAATATTTATTTACCTTTGGCAAGCCAAAACTCTTAAGTTAAAGCTATGTAAAACAATAGAAACAATTATATCATGCAAATTCTTTCCTTCCGAGAGCCAAAAACGGAGTACAGACAAGACCCACTTTTGGCCAGAAGAGCAGCGTTGATCCACAATCAAGAATCATGAGACTTTCCATTTTACGTCTTTGCATAAGTGGCCACCGACATTCCAGTCCTATATCCATAGAGGGAAAGGTCCGAGGGATCCTTCTTGAGCTAGCCTGTGTCTTATATATGCTTCTAAATAGTCCTGGACAGCCTAAAGAGCTTCAATCTACTGACGGAAATTCTGATAAGGGCGAGATGAATTGATATGCAAGAGTCCGCCTGCGTGTTGCGTTAGATAGCGATATCTGGCATCTCTCTGTGGTCAGGTTGACTACGACTGCATTTCTTTGTAAAATAAAAAATAAAAATAAACAATCTGTAACATTGCTTTAAAGTTTTGGTAATTAAATTTTAATAATGGAACCAAAATTACCATAGATAATATATATATATATATATATATATATATATATATATATATATATATATATATATATATATGTATATATATATATATATATATATATATATATATATATATATATATATATATATATATATATATATATATATATAGTTGATTTTTCGATTTAATGAGATAAGATTTTGAATATGTATCGAAATTTAGAATCGAATGCTCTTCTGCTGCATGTGAACTCTGAAGGAATTGATGTGTCGCTTGAAAGCACAACGAAGTGCTTGAGCAAATTATATGCGGGTAATGTGGCAACACTGCATTTACCCTAACTTGCGTCTGGAAAATATCGTGTGCCTTCGAATAGGTAGACTTAAAAAAGCCGTAATTTTAATCAGAAATTCTCCGTAAAAATAAACTGTTCTCAGCTGTATATCAGTAAAATAAAGGCGACCGTAATTCTACCATACTTTTGTTATTAAATTTTACGGTTAATATCACTGCTACACGTTAATATATCCGATTTTAAAACGGTAAGTGCCTGGGAACATTTATTCCAGGATTTTCACGTTTTTATGGTAAATTTTTAACAATAAAGGGCATATTGTTGGAAGCTTCCCATCTCTCAGATGCATTATTGCTACACGCTACGATAATCACCGACGCTATCAAAGACTTCTAAAAGCAGCAACTGATACTAGCTCACGATAGCAGTGATACTAACATTTGCTTTTAATATAAGCAAGACACTGCTTTTATCTACACATTGTTTAGGACATGAATGACGTTCACGTTACAGAAGGCTTAAAAAAACACGACAATTTCTCTCCCTCCTTGGTCTTGCTCAGAGCTGCACTTTGCGTGAAAATTTGGTCAATGACTCCCAAAAGCAGCAACGGATACCAGCTCGCGATATTATTATTATTATTATTATTATTATTATTATTATTATTATTATTATTATTACTAGCCAAGCTACAACCCTAGTTGGAAAACCAAGATGCTATAAGCCCAAGGGCTCCAATAGGGAAAAATAGCCTGGTGAGGAAAGGAAATAAAGAAGTAAATAAGTGACGAGAATAAATTAACAATAAATCATTCTAAAAACAGTGACAACGTCAAAACAGATATGTCCTATATAAACTATTAACAACGTCAAAAACAGATATGTCCAATATAAACTATTAACAACGTCAAAAACAGATATGTCCTATATAAACTATTAACAACGTCAAAAACAGATATGTCCTATATAAACTATTAACAACGTCAAAAACAGATATGTCCTATATAAACTATTAACAACGTAAAAAACAGATATGTCATATATAAACTATAAAAAGACTCATGTCAGCCTGGTCAACTTAAAAACATTTGAGCAGTTATATTAACATTTGCCTTTAATATAAGGAAGACACTGCCTTTATCTACACATTGTTTAGGACATGAATGATATTTACGTTATAGAAGTCCTTAAAAACCCGACAATTTCTCTCCCTCCTTGGTCTTGCTCAGAGCTGCACTTTGCGTGAAAATATGGCCAATGACTCCCAAAAGCAGCAACGGATACTAGCTCACGATATTATTATTATTATTACTATTATTATTATTATTATTATTATTATTATTAGCCGAGCTACAACCCTAGTTGGAAAAGCAAGATGCTATAATCCCAAGGTCTCCAATAGGGAAAAATAGCCCAGTGAGGAAAGGAAATAAGGAGATAAGTAAGTGATGGGAATAAATTAACAATAAATAATTCTAAAATCAGTGACAACGTCAAAACAGATATGTCCTATATAAACTATTAACAGCGTCAAAAACAGATATGTCCTATATAAACTATTAACAACGTCAAAACAGATATGTCCTATATAAACTATTAACAACGTCAAAACAGATATGTCCTATATAAACTATTAACAACGTCAAAACAGATATGTCCTATATAAACTATTAACAACGTCAAACAGATATGTCCTACATAAACTATAAAAAGACTCATGTCAGCTTGGTCAACATAAAAACATTTGAGCAGTTATATTAACATTTACTTTTAATATAAGCAAGACACTGCTTGTATCTACACATTGTTTACGACATGAATGACGTTTACGTTACAGAAACCTTAAAAAACACGACAATTTCTCTCCCTCCTTGGTCTTGCTCAGAGCTGCACTTTGCGTGAAGATTTGGTCAATGACTCCCAAAAGCAGCAACGGATACTAGCTCAAGATAGCAGTTATATTAACATTTGCTCTTAATATAAGCAAGACACTACTTTTATCTACACATTGTTTAGAACATGAATAACGTTTACGTTACAGAAACCTTAAAAAAACAAGACAATTTCTATCCCTCCTTGGTCTTCCTCAGAGCTGCACTTTGTGTGAAAATTTGGTCAATGACTCCCAAAAGCAGCAACGGATACTAGCTCAAGATAGCAGTTATATAAACATTTGCTTTTAATATAAGCAAGACACTGCTTTTATCTACACATTGTTTAGGACATGAATGACGTTTACTTACAGAAGCCTTAAAAAACACGACAATTTCTCTCCCTCCTTGGTCATGCTCAGAGCTGCACTTTGCGTGAAAATATGGTCAATGACTCCCAAAAGCAGCAACGGATACTAGCTCACGATAGCAGTTATATTAACATTTGCTTTTAATATAAGCAAGACGCTGCTTTTTTCTACACAGAAGCCTTAAAAAACACGACAATTTCTCTCCCTCCTTGGTCTTGCTCAGAGCTGCACTTTGTGTGAAAATTTGGTCAATGACTCCCAAAAGTAGCAACGGATACTAGCTCACAATAGCAGTTATCTTAACATTTGCTTTTGATATAAGCAAGACACTGCTTTTATCTACACATTGTTTAGGATATGAATAACCTTTACTTACAGAAATCTTAAAAAAACACGACAATTTCTATCCCTCCTTGGTCTTGCTCAGAGCTGCACTTTGCGTGAAAATATGGACTAAAAATATAACAGAAAAGGAAGAAAACAGTACAATTTCCATCCCGAGATGACTTAGGCCGATAAAACGGAGATTAACCTGGGTTCAGGATGGAGTTTGAGACCTCCCCGAGAGATGTCCTGATAATGACACGCCATCCTAGGCTTCCTACATCTCCTGTTGTTCCTTATACAGGACTTCCTTTAGGAGAACTAAGTCCATTTGGGTATGAGGATTAATTTCTCCTTATTCATGTTTTGGTAGGAATTTCGTTCTTCTTTACATTTATTGAAGAATACCATTAGTATATTGCAGTTTATTGAATGTAAAGTGGATCTTATTTAAATCTATTATTATTATTACTATTATTATTACAAGATAGGGTTGTAAAAATTATTTAGTAAAGAATATAAGGAAACATGGAATATTATTATTATTATTATTATTATTATTGTTATTATTATTATTATTATTATTATTATTATTATTATTATTATTATTATTATTATTTTTATTGTTACAACATATGGTTGTAATAATAATTCAGTACAGGAAATAAAGAAAAAGAGATTATTATTATTATTATTATTATTATTATTATTATTATTATTATTATTATTATTATTATTATTATCACCCAAGCCCCCTCTAAACATAAGCTAGGAGGAAGGAAGGCCAGGAAATGGCCTATAGGCTTCCCCAAACACTCCCTCTTTCGCTCATAAGGCTTGTGAGGTTACAGAGACCAAAGAAACTAACGAGTTTGAGCGGTACATCAGTTTGGCGATCACTTTTCAGGGATGTTACTACATCGGCCACACCAAGATTTGCTAACTCCTAACGAGTTTGTGAATTCTGTGAAGATTCAATTAAAGTTAGAATATATTTGCGCATCGTTTTCCAAAACAAATCACTATTATTATTATTATTATTAATTATTATTATTATTATTATTATCATTATTATTATTATTATTATCAATTATTATTATTATTATTGTTATTATTATTATCATTATTATTAAACGCTAAGCTACAACCCTAGTTGGAACAGCAGGATTCTTTGAGCCCTGGGGCTCCAACAGGGAAAATAGCCCAGTGCTGAAAGGAAATAAGAAAAAATAAAATTTTAAGAATAGCAACAACATTAAAATAAATATTCCCTATATAAACTATAAAAACTTCAACAAAACAAGAGGAAGAAAAACTAGATAGAAGAGTGTGCCCGAGTGTACCCTCAAGCAAAAGAACTCTAACCCAAGACAGTGGAAGACCATGGTACAGAAGCTATGGCACTACCTAAGACTAGAGAACAATGGTTTGATTTTGGAGTGTCCTTCTCCTAGAAGAGCTGCTTACCATAGCTAAAGAGTCTCTTCCGCCCTTACCAAGAGGAAAGTAGCCACTGAACAATTACAGTGCAGTGGTTAACCCCTTTGGTGAAGAAGAATTGTTTGGTAATCTCAATTTTGTCAGGTGTATGAGGACAGCGGAGAATCTGTAAAGAATATGCCAGACTATCCGGTGTATGTGTAGGCAAAGGGAAAGTGAAACATAGCCAGAGAGAAGGATCCAATGTAGCACTGTCTGGCCGATCAAAGGACCCCATAACTCTCTAAGCAATGGCTGGTGATGACTCAGGAGATAGACCTATAGGCTTCCTCAAACACTCCCTCTTTAGCTCATAAGGCTGGCGAGGTCGCAGAGACCAAAGAAACTAACGATTATGAGCGGGACTCGAACCCCAGTAACTCCTAACGAGTTTGAGAATTCTGTGAATACACAATAAAAGTTAAAACTATATTTTTGCATCGTCTTCCATAACAAATCACTACTACATAATAAATAACCAACTGAGATCAAAGCAATTTCCATCAAGAATTGGCTATTTACATAAACATCTATTGAACATAAACACTTCCAAAGAGATTAATGTGTACACGACTTACACTGCATAGCTTATGCTCTTTAAGGTACACTCTTCTCCATAAACACAAGAAAACAAGAGGGAAAATTATCATTGTATTTTTTTATTGGTCAAGCACGTCTGCCTTTTATATTAACTGATAATAGATTTATATTATCTAACCCTGCTTCATTAAGTTTATCTTGTTTCTCTTGTTATTTTGAAGTTTTTATCATCATATTTTCAAGTTTTTATAGTTTACATAAGAAAAATTTATTTTAATGCTATTATTGTTCTTGAATTTATCTTGTAGTTTTTTCTTATTTCCTTTCCGCACTGGGCTATTTTCCTTGTTGGAGCCCTTGGGCTTATAGCATCCCGCTACTCCGACTAGGGTTGTAGCTTAGTAAGTAATAATAATAGTAATAATCAAACAGACTTCAGTTGCATCCTGCTGCTATAGGTACAACTACAATAATAATAACAATAATAATAATAATAATAATAATAGATAGACTGATGTGAATTTTGGACAAACACTTGCAAATAAATTTTCGTATGATTAACTGTGTTTAAAATTTTTTTTACTGGAACTTGTGAAATGTTCAAATTGTAAACATATTGAACCACTGATATTATTAATGTTTAGCGAGAATTAAAATAACTTTAAAACAATTATAAGGAAAAGATTGAAATAACTTTAGAACAATGCTAAGGAAAGAACAAGAACTTTAGAACAATTATAAGGAATTAAAATAACTTTAGAACAATTATAAGGAGTTAAAATAACTCTAGAACCATTATAAGGAAAGAACAAGAACTTTAGAGCAATTATAAGGAATTAAAATAACTTTTGAACAATGATAAGGAAAAAACAAGAACTTTAGAACAATTATAAGGAGTTAAAATAACTTTAGAACAATTATTAGGAAAGAACAAGAACTTTAGAACAATTATAAGGAATTAAAATAACTTTAGAACAATTATAAGGAAACAACAAGAACTTTAGAACAATTATAAGGAAAGACCAAGAACTTTAGAACAATTATAAGGAGTTAAAATAACTTTAGAACAATTATAAGAAAAGAATCCAAATAATATTAGAACAATTATAAGGAAAGAACTAAAATAACTTTAGAACAATTATAAGGAAAGAACTAAAATAACTTTAGAACAATTGTTAGGAAAGACTTAAAATAACTTTAGAACAATGATAGGGAAAGAACAAGAACTTTAGAACAATTACAATGAAAGAATCAAAATAACTATAGAACAACTATAACGAAAGAACAAGAACTTTGAAGTTAAAACCAGATTTGTTTTCGATTATATAAATAAACATTGCAGAAAACATCTCGAATAAGAGTTCGGGAAACTACACGAAGGAAAAATTCCGGAAGAGCACGACACCAGTCTCTCGAGACAAGGAGAGTTAATTAGTACTCGAGGCACACACGCTCACTTAATTGTATAATTAGTGCGGAAGGGAAATATAAAAGTGGTGGTAATTAGTCTACTTCCTGTATGGGGAACAAACAAGGCCTAAATTAAAGGGGAGAGTTTATTGCAAAATGTATCAAATTTATCAGAAACTTTTTTGTTCGTTTTAAGGCGCCGTTGTAAAGGCTATGCCTCACCCCAGAACCTGAACCTATTAGTATACTTCCTGTATGGGGAACAAACAAGGCCTAAATTAAAGGGAAGAGTTTATTGCAAAATGTATCAAATTTATCAGCCACTTTTTTGCCTTCTGTATTAAAGGGAAGAGTTTATTGCAAGATGTATCAAATTTATCAGCCACTTTTTTGCCTTCTGTATTAAAGGGAAGAGTTTATTGCAAAATGTATCAAATTTATCAGCCACTTTTTTGCCTTCTGTATTAAAGGGAAGAGTTTATTGCAAAATGTATCAAATTTATCAGCCACTTTTTTGCCTTCTGTATTAAAGGGAAGAGTTTATTGCAAGATGTATCAAATTTATCAGCCACTTTTTTGCCTTCTGTATTAAAGGGAAGAGTTTATTGCAAAATGTATCAAATTTATCAGCCACTTTTTTGCCTTCTGTATTAAAGGGAAGAGTTTATTGCAAAATGTATTAAATTTATCAGCCACTTTTTTGCCATCTGTATTAAAGGGAAGAGTTTATTGCAAAATGTATCAAATTTATCAGCCACTTTTTTTGTATTAAAGGGAAGAGTTTATTGCAAAATGTATCAAATTTATCAGCCACTTTTTTGCCTTCTGTATTAAAGGGGAGAGTTTATTGCAAAATGTAGCAAATTTATCAGCCACTTTTTTGCCTTCTGTATTAAAGGGAAGAGTTTATTGCAAAATGTATCAAATTTATCAGCCACTTTTTTGCCTTCTGTATTAAAGGGAAGAGTTTATTGCAAAATGTATCAAATTCATCAGCCACTTTTTTGTTCGTTTTAACCCTTTTACCCCCACCAAAAGGTTAAATTTCGAGCACATTTTGCTATATATTTTCTTTAAATTGCTCTACCAGCCTTAGTTTTTGTCATAGAGAGGTCAGGTTGGTCTCATTCTTTTGGAAAATACCTGAAGTTTCTCATATAGTTATCAAATACATGCAAAAACATGTAAATAACAGTGTTTTGCAAGAACGTACCGGTACGTCAATTTCTTTTTATTTTTTTTTGATGAGGTGCATTTGCACTGACTTGAAAGATTTATCAAATTTATCAGCCACTTTTTGTTCGTTTTAAGGAAAGCAGTTGTAACTATACTCAATTTTTTTTGATGAGGCGTATTTGCACTGACTTGAAAAATGTATCAAATTTATCAGCCATTTTTTGTTTGCTTTAAGCAGAGTAGAAGTAACTATACTCATTTTTTTTTTGATGAGGCGCATTTTCACTGACTTGAAAAATTTATCAAATTTATCAGCCACTTTTTGTTCGTTTTAAGGAAAGTTGAAGTAACTATACTCAATTTATTTTGATGAGGCGCATTTGCACCGACTTGAAAAATTTATCAAATTTATCAGCCACTTTTTGTTCGTTTTAAGGAAAGTAGAAGTAACTATACTCAATTTTTTTTGATGAGGCGCATTTTCACTGACTTGAAAAATTTATCAAATTTATCAGCCACTTTTTGTTCGTTTTAAGGAAAGTTGAAGTAACTATACTCAATTTATTTTGATGAGGCGCATTTGTACTGACTTGTAAAATTTATCAAATTTATCAGCCACTTTTAGTTCGGTTTAAGGAAAATAGATGTGACTATACTCAATTTTTTTTGATGAGGCGCATTTGCACCGACTTGAAAAATTTATCAAATTTATCAGCCACTTTTTGTTCGTTTTAAGGAAAGTAGAAGTAACTATACTCAATTTTTTTTGATGAGGCGCATTTTCACTGACTTGAAAAATTTATCAAATTTATCAGCCACTTTTTGTTCGTTTTAAGGAAAGTTGAAGTAACTATACTCAATTTATTTTGATGAGGCGCATTTGCACCGACTTGAAAAATTTATCAAATTTATCAGCCACTTTTTGTTCGTTTTAAGGAAAGTAGAAGTAACTATACTCAATTTTTTTTGATGAGGCGCATTTTCACTGACTTGAAAAATTTATCAAATTTATCAGCCACTTTTTGTTCGTTTTAAGGAAAGTTGAAGTAACTATACTCAATTTATTTTGATGAGGCGCATTTGCATCGACTTGAAAAATTTATCAAATTTATCAGCCACTTTTTGTTCGTTTTAAGGAAAGTAGAAGTAACTATACTCAATTTTTTTTGATGAGGCGCATTTTCACTGACTTGAAAAGTTTATCAAATTTATCAGCCACTTTTTGTTCGTTTTAAGGAAAGTTGAAGTAACTATACTCAATTTATTTTGATGAGGCGCATTTGCACCGACTTGAAAAATTTATCAAATTTATCAGCCACTTTTTGTTCGTTTTAAGGAAAGTTGAAGTAACTATACTCAATTTATTTTGATGAGGCGCATTTGTACTGACTTGTAAAATTTATCAAATTTATCAGCCACTTTTAGTTCGGTTTAAGGAAAGTAGATGTGACTATACTCAATTTTTTTTGATGAGGCGCATTTGCACCGACTTGAAAAATTTATCAAATTTATCAGCCACTTTTTGTTCGTTTTAAGGAAAGTAGAAGTAACTATACTCAATTTTTTTTGATGAGGCGCATTTTCACTGACTTGAAAAATTTATCAAATTTATCAGCCACTTTTTGTTCGTTTTAAGGAAAGTTGAAGTAACTATACTCAATTTATTTTGATGAGGCGCATTTGTACTGACTTGTAAAATTTATCAAATTTATCAGCCACTTTTAGTTCGGTTTAAGGAAAGTAGATGTGACTATACTCAATTTATTTTGATGAGGCGCATTTGCACCGACTTGAAAAATTTATCAAATTTATCAGCCACTTTTTGTTCGTTTTAAGGAAAGTAGAAGTAACTATACTCAATTCTTTTTGATGAGGCGTATTTGCATTGACTTGAAAAATGTATCAAATTTATCAGCCACTTTTTGTTCGTTTTAAGGAAAGTAGAAGTAACTATACTCAATCTTTTTTGATGAGGCGCATTTGCACCGACTTGAAAAGTTTATCAAATTTATCAGCGACTTTTTGTTCGTTTTAAGGAATGTAGAAGTAACTATACTCAATTTATTTTGATGAGGCGCATTTGCACTGTCTTGAAAAATTTATCAAATTTATCAGCTACTTTTTGTTCGTTTTAAGGAAAATAGAAGTAACTATACTCAATTTTTTTTGATGAGGCGCATTTCCACTGACTTGAAAAATGTATCAAATTTATCAGCCACTTTTTGTTCGTTTTAAGGAGAGTAGAAGTAACTAACTCATTTTTTTTTTATGAGGCGCATTTGCACTGACTTGAAAAATGTATCAAATTTATCAGCCACTTTTTGCTTGTTTTAAGGAAAGTAAAAGTAACTATACTCAATTTTTTTTGATGAGGCGCATTTGCACTGACTTGAAAAATTAATCAAATTTATCAGCCACTTTTTGTTCGTTTTAAGGAAAGTAGAAGTAACTATATTCAATTTTTTTTTGATGAGGCGCATTTGTACTGACTTGCAGCGGTGCCCTTTTAGTTCGGAAAAGTTTCCTGCTATCTGACTGGTTAGAATTATCTTGTCCGTCCAATCAGCGATCAGGAAATTTTTTCCGAGCTAAAAGGGCACCCTTACGAGTCGGTGCAAATCTGCCTCACTAAAAAGAATTGACTATAGAGGGGCATTCAGTAGAGCATCGACCTCAGTTGTGGCAGCTTATTTCTCGATCTTTTGCTTGACCTTGACATTTAACCTTAACATGTATTAATTGGCGGGGATTTTCATGCACTCAAATATGAACCAAGTTTGAAGTCTCTCTGACAACGATGTCCAAAACTTATGGCTGATAATGTGAATTGGACATTTTGCCTGACCATAACCTTGACCTTTGACCTTGAACTTCCAAAATTTAATACTTTCTAGCTTTTTATATAACAGTTAGTCCCTGCAAGTTTCCTTACTCTGTGATTAGAATTTGGGCCAGGAAGTTGTTCACAAACAATCACGCACACAAACAAACACACAAACAGTGGGTGAAACATAACCTCCTTCCAACTTCGTTGGCGGAGGTAATTAAGAATGAATGAATGTATCATCTTAAATGTTAAAGGTGTCTTGTTTCAGTTCCAGTTTCATCAGAATAGATACTCACCAGAACGTCAGCCTGGCAAGCCCAACGCTTAACCACAGCAATGACCTCCCCAGTAAACAACTTTAACTCATAGTCCCGGGCTGGGATCGATCTGCTAGCATGCGAATGCTAGGCGAACACGTTACCAATGTACTCTTGCACGGGTACCGAGTAGCATTGAGTAAACAAGATCCAGCTATCATGAATGATTAATTCTTTGTCCACTATTTTCAAAAGTAATCAGAATACTTTCTTCTTAATGATTTTGTTATTGTAGATTATTTACAATTTATCATTAAGTATCCATAAAACAACTTATTTCTGATAATCTTTTGAAATCTTTCGCTGTGTTTGACAAACATTGGCAGGGCAATTTCTTTAAAGATAATATTCTATCATTAAACCAGCACAGTGAGGATGATTCCCAAAATTCTTCCTGCATATATGTGAATGTCTGCATCAAATATGTCTATATATATATATATATATATATATATATATATATATATATATATATATATATATATATATATATATAAAATTGTCAAATATCAGTAGTATAATTTCCTTAAAAATATTATTCTATTATTGACCAACCTAGTAAGGTCGATTTAAAAATATCTTGATGCATATATGTGAGTGTCTGCATCAAATATACTGTATATATATATATATATATATATATATATATATATATATATATATATATATATATATACATATATATATATATATATATATATATATATATATATATATATATAGAGAGAGAGAGAGAGAGAGAGAGAGAGAGAGAGAGAGAGAGAGAGAGAGAGAGAGAGAGAGAGAGAGAGAGAGAGAGAGAGAGAAATTCAAATATTGGTAATACAATTTCCTTAAGAATAATATTTCCTCATTGACCGGCCGAGTGAAGCCGATTTCGAAAATTCTTCCTGCATTTATGTGAGTGTCTGCATCAAAGATAAAAAAAAAAACAAAAAACATTTTAAGTGTATTCAATATATTCCCACGCACGCCAACGTAGAGTTCGTAGTTCCTTGACATTTCTGGGATAAGTTAAAGAGCAGCGTTTAGCAGCGGCTCCCAGTTCTCCTTCATTAACACTGGATAAAATGAATTGAAAGATTAAAGAGCCAAAGGTACAAACAGGGAATCTATCTAGTAGTCTTAGATGGTTTAAATAACCATGTTACAAATTTCTGTAATGATAGACTACTATGGTATTATTATTATTATTATTATTATTATTATTATTATTATTATTATTATTATTTGGTAAGCTACACCTCTAGTGTAAAAGAAGGATGCTATAAGTCCAAGGGCTCCAACAGAGACAAATAGCCCGGTGAGCAAACGAAATTATTATTATTATTATTATTATTATTATTATTATTATTATTATTATTATTATTATTATTACCAGCTAGGCTACATCCTTATTAGGAGAAGCAGGATGTTGTAAGTCCAAGGGCTCCAACAGGGTAAAATAGCCCAGTGAAGAAAGGAAATTATTATTATTATTATTATTATTATTATTACTATTATTATTATTATTATTATTAGCTAAGCTATAGCCCTAGTAAGAAAAGCAGGTTGTTATAAGTCCAAGGGCTCCAACAGAGAAAAATAGCCCAGTGAAGAAAGAAAATTATTATTATTATTATTATTATTATTATTATTATTATTATCAGGCAAGCTACAACCCTATTAGGAGAAACAGGTTGTTATAAGTCCAAGGGCTCCACCAAGGAAAAATAGTCTAGTGAAGAAAGGAAATTATTATCATTATTATTATTATTATCATTATTATTATTATTGTCCGGCAAGCTACAGCCATTGTTGGAAGAGCAGATTGCTACAAGTGCAGGGGCTTCAACAGGGAAAAATAGCCCAGTGAGCAAATAAAATTATAATTATTATTATTATTATTAGCTAAGCTACAACCTTAGTTGGAAAAGCCAGATGCTAAAAGAAAAAGGTTTCATACTGGGAAAAATAGCCGAGTGAGGAAAGGAAATGAGGGCATAAAACTGCAAGAGACGTAATGTACAATTAATAGAAATATTTTAAGAACAGTAACATCAAAATAGATCTTTCATATATAAACTATAATGAGACACTTATGCCAGACTGTTCAACATGAAAAACATTCGCTGTAAGTTTGAACTTCTGAATTATTAATTAGTCTGCTGTAAGTGATATCTTAACCTTTACTTTTAATTGTAACTTTAACAATTATAATGTTGGTGAGTCTATAATTAGCCTTTCTTGCTATACCGTCATTTTTTCAACATGAACTGATCTATCCATCACAACAGTTTTTTAATTTAGTTTGGAAATAACTATTTATATATTTCTGTTTTGTCTCTTTAATGAAGCAATTTGATCTTTACTTAATTGACCAATACCTCTACGACATATACTCTGTAAAGTATAATTATCCATTGTTGAAATTTTGTTAAAAGTAAATTTGGGGTTCAACAACCAATAACATTAGCTTTTGAAAACTTGAAGGAAAAAATATTTATTGTTTTCCACTTGTGAAACTCATGTCGCATGGTGAAAACATATTCATGGGTTGTTTTTTTGAATCTGCATAAAAAGGTATGGTACTTATGAAGATCGTTGTGTTACCAGGCCTGCCACTCTATAGGATATGGGAATCATATAATCATATCCGTCGTTACCCATACTTAATTCAGCTTATTTATGTTGATTGAGCACTATTTATTCATTAACGTGTCTTTGTTCGGTTGTGGTTCACTCGTCTCATAATTTAACATTATGTCCTTGCTCCTGTATTCTGGCACATGGTACATGTTACAGTTCGCGCGTTACCTGCCATTTGTATAGGAAACGAACACTATTTATTCATTAACTTGTCTTTCCTCGGCTGTGGCTCACTTCTCTTGCAATTTAACATTATGTCCTTGCTCCTATATTCTGGCAAACGGTACATGTAGTGCTATAGCGTTACCTGCCACTAGTATAAGGTATAGGAATCATATAACCATATATGTCATCACCCATACTTAATTAAGATTATTTACTTAGAACGAACTCTATTTATTCATTGACTTGTCTTAACTCAGCTGTGCCTCGCTTCTTACGCAATTTAACATAATGTCCTTGCTCCTGTATTCTGTCAAACGGTACATGTTGCGCTATAGCGTTACCTGACACTCGTATAGGGTATGGGAATCATATAACCCTATACGTCATCACCCATGCTTAATTAAGCTTATTTATGTTGAATGAATACTATTTATTCATTTACTGGTCTTTGTTCGGCTGTGGCTCCCCTCTCTCGCAATTTGACGTTATGTCTTTGCTCCTGTATTTCGGCAAACGTTACGTGTTGCGCTGCGCGTTAACTGCCATTTCTATAATAAATAGGAATCATATAACCATATCAGTCGCCATCCATTCTTAATTAAGCTTATTAATGTTGAATGAAACTATTTATTCCACTACTGGTCTTTGCTCGGCTATGGCTCGCTTCTCTCGCAATTTAACATTATGTCCTTGCTCCTGTATTCTCACAAACGGTACATGTTGCTTTACGCCCGTTAGCCACATGGAATAGTATTTTGATGGATAAAAATTCGGTGACCTAACTACCTATACACTACCCGAAGATCCATTGAAATAATTGATCACGTGAAAACAGACGGTGAAATGTGGTTCAAGAAATTACTTAAAAATTAGTAAAAGTTCTTGAATTTTTAACAGAGGCTGAAAATTTTCAGCAAGAGAGGAACAATCTATTTCATATTAGGTTAAAGATAGCAGAAAACCATGACATTTTCTGTTTCAAATAGCTGGAAAATATATCAAGTCAGAAAGACTCTGTTGTGTACAAATTAACGCCAGTAATACTAGAAGTAATTTTGATGTTATCTCCTGCTGTTGTTTCATTATGCCAGTATTCATCATGTGTTGTAAGTATGATTTTTCTGTATATATGCTTGATTAATTCCTTTGATTTTGAAATTGCAAAATAGGTATTGAATGCTATACTTTCTGTTATTCACAACAACTATTTCCATTTGTTACTGATTGATTTGCTGCCTTTAAATGCTCAAAGATCTTTTACTTCCATTGTTAAATATCTTTGTTTGACATTTATTCATCCTGGGTAAGAATTATATTATCTATGTCAGCTAAATCTGTTTTTATGATGCTTTCTATTGTCTATTTTCAATTCATCCTTCATCAAGTAATCGGTTTTCTTGAAATATTTAATTTTATTATTAATTACTTCTCTTATTTCCCTTATTTCCTTTCCTTACTGGGCTATTTTTCCTGTTAGGGCCACTGGGCTTATAGCATCCTGCTCTTCCAACTAGGGTTGTAGCTTAGCAAGTAATAATAATAATAATAATAATAATAATAATAATAATAATAATAATAATAATAATAATAATAATAATAATAATAATAATAATACCCTTAATTACTGTAGCAGTACTAATTTATCATTTATTACTCTCCTTGAGTGTTAGTTAATATCCTTCTCAACCAATTAAATCAAGAGTATTTTGATTGAAAGTTTATATATAAAAATTAATTAAAAGTCTAGTTTGATGAAATGCATTCTATTTATCGTAATAAATTACAGCCAAATATTAATGAAAAATAATCTGAAAGTGAAGAGATATTAATGAAATATAGAATTAAAATGTATTTGAGAGCTTTGCAATTATTATTATTATTATTATTATTATTATTATTATTATTATTATTATTATTATTATTATTATTATTATTATTATTATTATTATTATTATTATTATTTCAAGCTAAGCTACTATCCTAGTTGCAAAAACAGGATGGTTTAAGCCTAAGGGCTCCATCAGGGAAAAATAGCCCAGTGTGAAAAGGAAACAAGAAAATAAATAAACTACAAGAGAAATAATGAAAAATGAAAATAGAATATTTTAAGAACAGTAACAACATTAAATTATATATTTCATAAGCTATAAAAAAACATAAAAAACAGAGGAAGAGAAACGAGATAGAATAGTGTGC
>NC_090728.1:62529875-62547375 GCF_036898095.1 Palaemon carinicauda | reverse complement strand
CTAAGTCACAGTGTGTTCCCTTTAACGTAGATGATACAGAAGAGATTGATCCCCAATATACGTCTGCAACTTCTGGTTCTATTTAAGGTAAGTGAAGTGGCTAACCAAAAGATGTATTTTTCTTTGTAGTAGAGGAGTTTTGTATCCTCCTAAGTGAAGTAAAGGGATAGGTGGGCTAAGTCGAGTAGGCCTAACAATCAGGTAAGGTTAGGTGGGTATGTTTAGGTTAGACAGCTTGTCTTATTTTACCAGTCTTCTCCTAGGTTAAATTAGGTGGATGTGTTTAGGTTAAACAGCTTGTCTTATTTTACCAGTCTTCTCCTAGGTTAGATTAGGTGGGTGTGTTTAGGTTAAACAGCTTGTCTTATTTTACCAGTGTTCTCCTAGGTTAAATTAGGTGGGTGTGTTTAGGTTAGACAGCTTGTCTTATTTTAACAGTCTCTTCCTAGGTTAAATTAGGTGCGTGTGTTTAGGTTAGACAGCTTGTCTTATTTTACCAGTCTTCTCCTAGGTTAAATTAGGTGGGTGTGTTTAGGTTAGACAGCTTGTCTTATTTTACCAGTCTTCTCCTAGGATAAATTAGGTGGGTGTTTTTAGGTTAGACAACTTGTTTTATTTTACCAGTCTTCTCCTAGGTTGAATTAGGTGGATGTGCTTAAGTTAGACAGCTTGTCTTATTTTACCTGTCTTCTCCTAGGTTAAATTAGGTGGGAGTGTTTAGGTTAGACAGCTTGTCTTATTTTACGTCTTCTTCTAGGTTAAATTAGGTGGGTGTGTTTAGGTTAGACAGCTTGTCTTATGTTATACGTTTTCTCCAAGGTTAGGTTAGGTGGGTGCGTCTCTGTGACAACGATGTCCAAACTTATGGCTGATTACGTGAATTGGACATTTTGCTTGCCCGTGACCTTGACCTTTGACCTTGACCTTTCAAAATTAAATCATTTCCCCATTTTTACATAACAGTTAATCCCTGCATGTTACATTACGATTAAAATTGTGACCAGGAATCTATTCACAAACAAACACACACACACAAAAATTACAAACACACAAACAGGGACGAAAACATAACCTCCTTCCAACTTCGTTAGTGGAGGTAGAAATAAGTTAAGCAAACCAGTTAATCCCTGCATGTTTCATTACTCTACGATTAAAATTTTGACCAGGAATCTATTCACAAACAAACACACATACACACAAATTACAAACATACAAACAGGGACGAAAACATAACCTCCTTCAAACTCTGTTTATGGATATAAAAATAAGATAAGAAAATCTGCTCAAATTACTCTTTTTATTTTTTTATTTTTTTATTTATTTTTTTTTTTTTTTGAAAAGAAAGATGTTTCATGGAGTCTGAAGGAACAAATGACTCCCAAGGGTGTTGTTCCTCGTTTTCTATAATGAGAAAATGGGCAGAATAGACACGATTTATCTTCTCGTTTTAGCAAATAGTTGCAAATGCTTCTTTATCTCGCATTATTAATATTATTATTATTACTTGCTAAGCTACAACCCTAGTTGGAAAAGCAGGAAAATAGCCAGGTGAGGAAAGGAAACAAGGAAAAATAAAAACCTTTAAGAACATAATAAACATTAAAAACATAACAATATAAATGAATATTTTCCAATTCTAATTTATATGCTTTGGTATAATCTATATTCTATTCTATTATGATTCTACACTGTTAAAAAAAGCTTAATTTTAATCGGAAATTCTCCGTAAAATTATACTGTTCTCTGCCGTATTTCAGTAAAAAATAGGTGACCGTAATTTCTACATGACTTTGTTATTATCTTTTAGGGGTTGATGACCATAATATCACTACTTTACGTCAATATATCCGTTTTTAAAACGGTAAATGCCTGGCAGCATTTATTCCAACATTTTTATTGTGCAAATGAAATTTTGAGACTGGGCACAAAAATTGGTGCACTAGTTTGTTTCAGTCATCATCATCATCATCTCTTCCTACGCTTACTGATGCAAAGGGCCTCAGTTAGATTTCACCAGTCGTCTCCATCTTGAGCTTTTATATCAATACTTCTCCATTCATCATCTCCTTCTTCACGCTTCATAGTCCTCATCCACGTAGGCCTGGGTCTTCCCACTCTTCTAGTGCCTTGTGAAGCCCAGTTAAAAGGTTGGTGAACTAATCTCTCTTGGTGAGTGCGAAGAGCATGACCAAACCATCTCCATCTACCCTTCACCATGATCTCATCCACATATGGCAGTAATATTATAGTTTCACTTCTAATTTGTTTCAGTACCTTCTGGAAATTATAACTATAATAAATTACTCCAAATCTTTTTATTGAATACTTCATTTTTATTAGTATTTATTCTGAACTAAATGTAATGTTACAAACTATCAAATTGCCATATTTTACAAAATATGATAGTGGAAATTTTCGTCTAATCGCTCACAGCAAACCAAACTAGTATAGGTGGTGTTGATTAGTAAATCTTTGCTGATTATTTATTCTTGATGTTTGTTCTTGATTTAATTTAGATTCATTATATAGTAATAAGATACTATAAGAAATAATAATTGGAGTGGTAGAAATAACATTAAAAAATCAAACTCGATTCATTCACGTAATAATAATTTAGAATTTCCGGATAATTATATAATATCTATGTTTGATATTAGGACTCTTTATACTACTATGAAAAATAAAGATTTAATTAATCATATTATGATTTTACACAATAAATAAACTGAATCAAGATTATAAACATATTACGATATCAATTATGATAACAATAATCAAAATCAAATTTGTGGATGTTCCCAACCTTTGTATCAATAACAATTATATCCTATTCACATAGAATTTACATATGGGTGTTAATTACAGTACCAATATTGCCAATTTACATAAAATATGGGTTTTAATAGATATTGACTCTGTAATATTAGCATATAATGTTTTTATCAATTACGTATGATAAGAGAACAGATTTTCCTGGTTTTTATTTTACTATATCCTTGCTATTATTTAGAGTCATATATTCTAAATGCTAAGATTTATTAAAACATATTTGAAAAGTAAAAATATATATTTCAGTTTATTAGGTTTTATCAAATTTATTATAGGAGGTTAATATTAGCTTCTCTAAACAACTTATCAATAACTGCGTGATTAAAGTCTGTATGTCAACTTTAGATAGTGGAATTAATATTTCCAGTATATATATATATATATATATATATATATATATATATATATATATATATATATATATATATATATATGTATATATATACACATATATATATATATATATATATATATATATATATATATATATATATATATATATATGTATGTATATATATATATATATATATATATATATATATATATATATATATATATATATATATATGCATACCTATATATGTATATATAAATACATACATATATATATATATATATATATATATATATATATATATATATATATATATATATATATATAAATATATATGTATATATACATGTATGAGTAAATGTGAAAAAAATGTAGGGACGAATATTCTTACAAAGCATGTATCAGTACTACTTATTAGTCGAATGTTGTGGGTCGCAGAGGTAAAGGATGGGAGTGAGAGAGAAAAATACTATATGATTAGTTCTTAAATTTAAAAGAAAATGTTTACCAGAACTCTTCATAGAAGTGTAAGCTTGATATTATATCTTGATTAAAATCCAGAGGTTCTTTTCTATATAATTCCCGCTCACTGGTGTGAAATGATTCATGAGACTCTCTCTCTCTCTCTCTCTCTCTCTCTCTCTCTCTCTCTCTCTCTCTCTCTCTCTCTCTCTCTCTCTCCCTCTACCCACCAGGTTATAGCCGCAATATGAATAGCTACTAGCAACAGGACAATATTTTATTACATTGGTCATATATTTCTATGGGCAATGAATGGGCTCTTAAATCCATACTTTCAACTATATGTATTTCTTCTCTGCCTTTCATGCGTTCCACACCCTAATCTGGTATAACGAATTTCCTACCTTATCCGTAGTTTTACATTTATTCATTTGCGTGATATCCTATTATAAAACGCCAGTGTAATTATCCATCTGTTGCATGCCTCCGTTTATATCCAATGTTCAATTTTACCCTTTCTTGGTAAAGCCTTCATGTACGTCTGCTCTCTCTCTCTCTCTCTCTCTCTCTCTCTCTCTCTCTCTCTCTCTCTCTCTCTCATTATAAACCTCCAGTTCAATTTTCATTCTGTTGCATCCCTCCTCTTCTATCCCAAGTTCCATTCTACCCTTTCCTGACATCACCTTCATGTACGTCTTCTCTCTCTCTCTCTCTCTCTCTCTCTCTCTCTCTCTCTCATTATAAAACTCCAGTTCAATTTTCATTCTTTTGCATCCCTCCTATTCTATTCCACGTTTAATTCTACCCTTTCCTGGCATCACCTTCATGTACGTTTGCTCTCTCTCTCTCTCTCTCTCTCTCTCTCTCTCTCTCTCTCTCTCTCTCTCTCTCTCTCTCTCTCTCATTATAAAGATCCAGTTTAATTTTCATTCTGTTGCTACTCTCCTCTTCTATTCCACGTTCAATTCTATCCTTTCCTGACATCACCTTCTTGTATATCTGCTCTCTCTCTCTCTCTCTCTCTCTCTCTCTCTCTCTCTCTCTCTCTCTCTCTCTCCTCGCTTTTAACATGTGTATTTTTCTCTGAGGGGAACAATGTTATCTTCTCACCTCTCCACACGCATATTCACACCGCCCTCATGCAATCTGTCTCTCATTGTTTGCTCACCGTTTGCGGGAATTTCGGGCTGTTCTCTCCTCTCCCCTGCTCTCCCTGCCTCTCCCTGCCTCTCACCTCCCTCTCTCAGCTCCTCCTCTCCCCTCCTCCTCTACCCTCCTCTCCCTCCTAAGCATCCAAGTATCATGTGAATGGATTAAAGCCAATGGCGAGATTTAAGGGTTTCCCCATACAAAGGGAATGAGGTGGTTAAACCAAGGGGAGACACGTATGAGGCTTTTGTTGGGGATGATGGAGACTTTCATTAAACAGAAATAAAAAAAAAAAGTCTTGGGGAAGGTTGGGGAGGAGAAGGGGACTGCCGGTTAGGGAGGCATCATACGAACATTAAAGTATATACAATAGGGACCTCAACATATAAACTTAATACGTTCCAAGAAGATGTTTGGAAGACGAATTTGATTAAATTTTGGTCTAGGGTAGGCCTAGCCTGAGTCTTAGGCCTACGATTTACAGATATTTTTGTAAGTCGAATGTTTGAAAGGCGAATGTTTGAAGGTGAAATGTCTGTTAGTCGAATGTTTGTAAGACGAATGTTTGTAAGTCGAATGTCTGTTAGTCGAATGTTTGTGAGTCGGATGTGTGTAAGGCGAATGTTTGTAAGAAGAATGTTTGTGAGTCAAATGTTTGTAAGATAAATGTTTCAAAGTAGAATGTTTGTAAGGCAAATGTTTGTAAGTCGAATGCTTATATCTCCGAATGTCTGTTAGTCGAATGATTGTAAGACGAATGTTTGTAAGTCGGATGTTTCTAAGAAGAATGTTTGTAAGTCGACTGTGCATAAGTTGAGTGTTTGAAAGTCGAATGTGAATAAGTTGAATGTTTGAAAGTCGATTTTTGTAAGTTGAATGTTTGTAAGGCGAATGTTAGGAAGAAGAATGTTTGTAAGTCGAATATTTTGAAGTCGAACGTTTGGAAGTCTGATGTTTGTAAGCCAAATGTTTGTAAGTCTAATGTTTCTAAGTCTAACATTTGTAAGTCGAATGTTTGTAAGTCTAAAATTTATAAGTCGAATGTTTGTAAGTCTAACATTTGTAAGTCGAATGTTTGTAAGTCTAACATTTGTAAGTCGAATGCTTGTCAGTCGAATGTTAGGAAGTCTAATGTTTGTAAATCGAATGTTCTTCACATAATGTTTGCCGAGTGTGAATAAGTTGAATGTTTGTAAGTAGAATGTGAATAAGTTGAATGTTAGAAAGTCGATTTTTGTAAGTTGAATGTTTGTAAGTCGAATGTGTGTAAGTCAAATGTTTGTAAGTCGAATGTTTGTCAATACACACTTTTGTTCTATTTATGGTAATGTGATATATTTCTCTCAGTAAGGCTTCGTATCACTGGATGCGACAGAGAGCAGTTCTCCACCTTCTTTAATTTCATTCTGATCCACATAATTCCAGTTGAATTGGTAGAACTTCAACTAATAATAATAATAATAATAATAATAATAATAATAATAATAATTATAATAATGATAATAATAACAATAATAGTTTTATTGATCATAATAATTAAGTTAATAATAATTTTGATAATTTCAGTATTCAGAAAAATACTAATTTTAATATTTCTAATATTAAACAATCTCATAACTTAATCTGATCCTAATAATAATAATAATGATAATAATAATAATAATAATAATAATAATAATAATAATAATAATAATAATAATAATAGCTTTCTTAATCATAATAATTAAGTTAATGATAATTGTAATAATTTTAGTATTTATTATAATACTAATTTTCATATTTCTAATAATAAAAAAAATCTAATAACTTACTTTAACCACATTACTTATTACCTGGTTTATTATGATCATCATTGAATGATTTTATAGGTATATGCGAACTGGATGACCTGGGAAGAAGAAACAGCTGGAAATTCGAAATCAAATCTGTCTTAAAGAAAATTAACATTTGTCCAAGAGCAATTTATAAAACTTTTCATTCTTTGCCTTAGAGAAAACACGAAAACTTCTGGGTATCTTTTGCTACAGTTAGATTCTTGTCTGGGGGAAAAAGATGGTCTCTCAGGGGGGCAGGGGGGGGGGGGGTGGGAGGGGGGGGGGAGAGATTGCCAAATGGCTAAAATTTTCCCCTCGTAGCACTCACCTCTGCCAGGTCGCCTTTAAAACGGCACACCCTTGATTAGCCAAGTTTCTTTCTCTAGATAAAACATTTACACTTGTGTCTGCTTTCTACATTTTCTTTGTTCTTGTTTAATGGAAACTTTGGGTTAAGAGATTCGGTTCAGTTCTCCAATGGTACGAACGTACAAAAAAAAAAAAAAAAAAAAAAAAAAAAAACGTTTCTTAGTGTAATCGAGATAAGGTCAAAGAGCAATAGTCCTGTGAGAACTGTACCGATTCTTTTGTTCAAGATCCTTTGAATGTTGAAAACGATGACATTTAGTTAAGCTATTTTTGATAAGTTGTAATAAATACATATATTTGATAAGAAAATCTGCCTTCCTTTGGTTATTTTTGATATTTTGTCGTAATAATAAAAGAATATTTGATAAGAAAATTAACCTTCCTTCAGTTATTTTTAATATGTTGTAATAATTACAAATACTTGATAAGAAAATTTGCTTTCCTTTAGTTATTCTTGATAATTTGTCGTAATAATTCCACATATTTGATAAGAAAATTTACCTTCCTTCTGTTATTTTTTATGTTGTCGTAATAATAACAAATATTTGATAAGAAAATTTGCCTTCCTTTAGTTATTCTTGATTAGTTGTTGTAATAATTACAAATATTTGATAAGGCAATATGCCCTCCTTTAGTTATTGTTCATAACTTGTAAGAATTATCTATATTTGCTAAGAAAATTTGCCCCCCTTTAGTTATTTTTGATAAGTTGCAATAATTACAAATATTGATAAGAACAATTGCCCTCCTTTAGTTATTATTGATAAGTTGTAAGAATTATATATATTTGATAAGAAATTTTGCCCTCCTTTAGTTATTCTTGATAAGTTGTAAGAATTATATATATTTGATAAGAAATTTTACCCTCCTTTAGTTATTCTTGATAAGTTGTAAGAATTATATATATTTGATAAGAAATTTTACCCTCCTTTAGTTATTCTTGATAAGTTGTAAGAATTATATATATTTGATAAGAAAATTTGCCCTCCTTTAGTTATTCTTGATAAGTTGTAATAATTACAAATATTGATAAGAACAATTGCCCTCCTTTAGTTATTTGTGATAAGTTGTAACAATTACAAATATTGATAAGAACAATTGCCCTCCTTTAGTTATTTTTGATAAGTTGTAATAATTACAAATATTGATAAGAACAATTGCCCTCCTTTAGTTATTATTGGTAAGTTGTAAGAATTATATATATTTGATAAGAAAATTTGCCCTCTTTCAGTTATTCTTGATAAGTTGTAAGAATTATATATATTTGATAAGAAAATTTGCCCTCCTTTAGTTATTCTTGATAAGTTGTAAGAATCATATATATTTGATAAGAAAATTTGCCCTCCTTTAGTTATTCTTGATAAGTTGTAAGAATCATATATATTTGATAAGAAAATTTGCCCTCCTTTAGTTATTCTTGTTAAGTTGTCGTAATAATTACAAATATTTGATAAGAAAATTTGCCTTCCTTAAGATATTTTTGATAAGTTCTAATTATTATAAGTATTTGATAAGAAAATTTGCCCTCCTTCAGTAATTTTTGATAAGTGGTAATAATTACAAATATTTGATAAGACAATTTGCCCTCCTTTAGTTATTATTGATAAGTTGTGAGAATTATATATATTTGATAAGAAAATTTGCCCTCCTTTAGTTATTATTGATAAGTTGTAAGAATTATATATATTTGATAAGAAAATTTGCCCTCCTTAAGTTATTATTGATAAGTTGTAAGAATCATATATATTTGATAAGAAAATTTGCCATCCTTTAGTTATTCTTGATAAGTTGTAAGAATCATATATATTTGATAAGAAAATTTGCCCTCCTTTAGTTATTCTTGATAAGTTGTAAGAATCATATATATTTGATAAGAAAATTTGCCCTCCTTTAGTTATTCTTGATAAGTTGTAAGAATCATATATATTTGATAAGAAAATTTGCCCTCCTTTAGTTATTCTTGATAAGTTGTAAGAATCATATATATTTGATAAGAAAATTTGCCCTCCTTTAGTTATTCTTGATAAGTTGTAAGAATCATATATATTTGATAAGAAAATTTGCCCTCCTTTAGTTATTCTTGATAAGTTGTAAGAATCATATATATTTGATAAGAAAATTTGCCCTCCTTTAGTTATTCTTGATAAGTTGTAAGAATCATATATATTTGATAAGAAAATTTGCCCTCCTTTAGTTATTCTTGATAAGTTGTAAGAATCATATATATTTGATAAGAAAATTTGCCCTCCTTTAGTTATTCTTGATAAGTTGTAAGAATCATATATATTTGATAAGAAAATTTGCCCTCCTATAGTTATTCTTGATAAGTTGTCGTAATAATTAAGAATATTTGATATAAAGAATTTGCCCATCTTTAGTTATTCTTGATAAGTTGTTGTAATAATTACAAATATTTGATAAGGAAATTTACCCGTCTTTCATTTATTAAGATTCATAATAAAATCAGATTAAATGCGATGAACACAATCATATTTCATATGCTCATCCATACATTTGATATATTTCACTCGATTCATGCCCCGTTAATTGAAAAGCCTACAAAAACTATCAATATTAAAAGAAAAGAAAAAAGAAAAAAAAAACTGCGGAGAAGAGATAAGACGAAATCTCTGCAATATCATTAATTCAACTGATAGATTGTAAATAAGTCCTCTACGTACAAAGCTTCTACAATATCCGTATGTGTAAGCATTTATGTATTGTAAAGTTAGACACATTTATATAAGTGCATGCATATAACTCCAATAGAAACGTAAGGAAAACTGCAAATAATGGATTTGCTGTGTGAAAAATACATTGGTTTACTTCCTTTTGAAAATTGTAATTTACCATAATGTTAATTCAAGCCAGTGTTATTTTTTACATTTGAAAGTGAAACTACAAGAGAGATTATTCGAGGGCCATATGTGGATGAGATCATGGTGAGGGATAGATGGAGATGGTTTGGGCATGCTCTTCGCACTCCCCAAGAGAGATTAGTTCACCAAACTTTCAACTGGACTCCACAAGGCACTAGAAGAGTGGGAGGACCCAGGCCTACATGGCTGAGGACTATGAAGTGTGAAGTAGGAGATGATGAATGGAGAAGTATTAATTTAAAAGCTCAAGATAAAGACGACTGGCGAAATCTAACCGAGGCCCTTTGCGTCAATAGGTGTAGGAGGAGATGATGATGATGATGATGATATTAGTGAAAAAATCAAAGTTATTAATTTCTACGATGTGTTAAAGTAGTTCGGTAAAGTAACATAATTAAAATCGCAACTTTCTCCAAACGCACACAGATAATTTTAACTTTTCACCCAAAGTTTTCAGCGTCCAAGAAATATACAGTATCAGAAACGTACCTCGAAATCAGCGGGAAATTCAAGCAAAAGTTACGCAAACTGAAGTGAAATATTCTGTAAAATCAAAGTACAAAAAGAAAATCTTCTCGAAGTGTAAGGAAAAAAAGATTCTTGAAGTTTGCGCGAAATTTAATTAGGGAACCTAATATTTATTCTGTCGAGTTACTTCATTATACATCTTGGCTGTGTTAATTGCTTGCTCGTGACATCGAGTTTTTTTGCACAAGGGTACGAAGAGAGTATACACGATGGATCATGGTGTGTTAGTTAACCCTTTTTACCTCCGCTAAGGAAGTTGGAAGGAGGTTAAGTTTTATCCCCTCTTTGTGTTTGTTTGTGAACAGCTTCCTGACCATAATATTAATCGTAGAGTAATGAAACTGGGAGGGATTAACTGCTATATAAAAAGGTCAAGGTCAAAGGTCAAGGTCAAAGGCAAGGTCAAATACCAAGGTCAAAGGTCAAGGTCACTATCAAGTTATGGAGTGTTAGTTATCCTTTTTTTACATCAGTCAAGGAAGTTGGAAGGAGGTTAAGTTTTATCCCTTGTTTGTGTGTTTGTGCGTTTTTCTTTGTTATGAACAGCTTCCAGGCCACAATTTTAATTGTAGAGAAATGAAATTTGCAGGGATTAACTGTTATATAAAAAGGGGAAATGATGAAATTTTGGAAGGTCAAGGTCAGGGTCAAAGGTCAAGGTCAAAGGTCAAGGTCACTATCAAGTCATGGAAGGAGTTTATGTTTTCGCCCCTGTTTATGTGTTAGTTTGTCTGTGTGTGTGTTTGATTGTGAGCAGCTCTCTGGTCACAATTTTAATTGTAGAGAAATGAAACTTGCTGGGATTAACTGTTTTGTAAAAAGGTGGAAATGAAGAAATTTTGGAAGGTCAAGGTCAAAGGTCAAGGTCACTGTCAAGCCATGGAATGTTACTTAATCCTTTTTTAAGATCAGCCAAGGAAGTTGGAAGGAGGTTATGTTTTACCAACTGTTTGTGTGTTTGTGTGTTTGTTTGTGAACAGCTTCCAGGCCATAATTTTAATCGTAGAGTAATGAAACTAGCAGGGATTAACTGCTGTATAAATAGGTGAAAACGAAAAAATTTCGGAAGGTCAAGGTTGAAGGTCAAAGGTCAAAGGTCAAGGTCTAAGGTCAAGCCATGGAGTGTTAGTTAGTCCTTTTTTACCTCCGCCAAGGAAGTTGGAAGGAGGCTATGTTTTACCACTTGTTTGTGTGTTTGTTTATGAACAGCTTCCTGGTCACAATTTTAATTGTAGAGAAATTAAACTTGCAGGGATTAACTGTTATGTAAAAAGGTGAAAACGAAAAAATTTCGGAAGGTCAAGGTCAAAGGTCAAGGTAACTGTCAAGCCACGGAGTGTTAGCTAATCCTTTTTAACCTCCATAAAGAAAATGTAAAGATATAAATGTTAGAACCATATATGGAATATATTGTTTCTCCTATGTATGGAGACTTGTGGGACACCCTGTATATTCATTCGAGAGTAAATAAAATATGGAAACTTGGATATAACGATCTTAGAGGCAAGTTATAAGCTTTACATATTTCTTCCAATATCGTTTGTTAAAAGAAATTAATTACCTGTCAGTTAAAGGTAAAAGGTTAAAAGGTAAAAAAAGGTAATTAACCGATAACGGGAAAACATAAATAGTTCTTATATAGTTATATACACAAAGGCTTCAAGACTGAAGAAATTAAGAAGAGAATAAGTAAGCAAATGTGATTAGAAATATGAATAAAAGGGGCCTTAGTTTTCATTATATTGATTTTGATATAATATTTATGAGGAATTAACGTTTGAAATGATTCATTCCTAATTATGAAAGATAATTAATCTTCATCCAACAATATTATTATTGTTGGATGAAGATTAAACTTAAACATTTGAAAGACTCAATCAAACAATAATAATAAACATAAACATATTTGAAAGACTCAAAAACATATAAATATTTTGATTTTTATAAAATATTTGTGAGGAATTAACGTTTGAAATGATGCATTCCTAATTAAGAAAAATAACTAATCTTCATCCAACCATAATAATATATTTGAAAGACTCAATCCAACAATAATGTTATACATAAACATATTTGAAGGACTCAAAAACATATAGATATTTTCATTTTTATATAATATTTGTGAGGAATTACCGTTTGAAATGATTCATTCCTAATTAAGAAAAATAACTAATCTTCATCCAACAATAATAATATATTTGAAAGACTCAATCCAACAATAATTTTATACATAAACATATTTGAAGGACTCAAAAACATATAGATATTTTGATTTTTATATAATATTTGTGAGGAATTAACGTTTGAAATGATGCATTCTTAATTAAGAAAAATAATTAATTTTCATCTAACAATAATAATAATAATTTACACATTTGAAAGACTCAAATCAACAATAATGATATACATATACATATTTGAAGGACTCAAAAATATATTAATTCATTCCTAATTAAGAAAAATAACTAATCTTCATCCAACAATAATGATAATTTAAACATTTGAAAGACTCAATCCAACAATAACAAGTGAGCAAGTCCTGAACGCGGACATGGTCCTCGTAGAGGACATACCTCCGCCAAGGTGACCTAGAGCGCCATATGTCCTAGAATCATGAATTGATGTGACTTCGACCTTCACATGACCTTGACCTTCACGTGACCTTCAAGTGACCTTGACCTTCACGTGACCTTGACCTTCACATGACCTTGGCTTCAAGTGACCTTGATCTTCAAATGTACTTGACCTTCACGTGACCTTGACCTTCAGGTGACCTTGACCTTCACGTGACCTTGACCTTCACGTGACCTTGACCTTCAAGTGACCTGCTTGACTTTTGACCTTCAAGTGATCTTTGTTCATTTGCCACTGATACTTAATATGACATTGATATAATGCACCAATATGACCTTGACCTTTGACCTTTATAAATTTGAACATCACCCATGGGTTGCGCCTGGACTAGGACTTCCCTGTTGGCTTATGCAAAAGTCAGTGCTTTATTTCTGTCTCTTGATATGGCCACTTATGTCATAGTGACACCAGTGACCCCTGTGACCTTGACCTTGGGGTGACCTTGACCAAAATTTAATCAGTTCTTCCATACACATTGGGGAACTACTTGGCCAAGTTTGAAGTGATTCCGTGTAGAAATGTGGCCTCTACGTTGTCCACAGACAGACAGACAAACAGAGAAACAAACAAACAAACCGAACCGAAAACATAACCTCCTGGCGGAGGTAATAATATACATATACATATTTGAAGGACTCAAAAACATATAAATATTTTGGAAATCTGTCATTCAATTCTGACTCTATTCCCTTCTGACTCACGAGTAAGATTAAATACAATTAAATAGCTCTAAAAAAATGGTTTTATATAAAGGAACGAAAAAATAAATATATTTCTATAATTTTCTGGTTAATTGATGGTCAATAAGCAGTAATTATGAATAATTATACCCAATATTCAAATCTTTGGAAATTATTTCTTTGATATATTTCAATGCCTAATATTTTTTCGATATACTGATAATATTCTGTACATGAAACGATAAAATCTTTTATGGGACGTAAATGAAAGAAATAGTATTAGAGTTAATAAATTTCTAATCAAAATAATCTCACATGATTAGCTAAAGACAGTTTTTATTTCTTATCTTTTACACTCGGGCACACTATTCTATCTTGTTTCTCTTTCTCTTGTTTTTATGAAGTTTTTATACAGATTTAATTTGATATTGTTAATGATTTTAAAATATTTTATTTACTTTTGATTACTTCTCTTGCAGTTTATTCATTTCCTTGTTTCATTTCCTCACTGGGCTAACTTTCCCTGTTGGAGCCTTTGGACTTATAATATCATGCTTTTCCAACTAGGGTTATAGCTTAGCTAATAATAATAATAATAATAATAATAATAATAATAATAATAATAATAATAATAACAAAACACTAACCACGTATAACACCAACCCTACCCAAAAGTATTTTTGTACACACACACACACACACACATATATATATATATATATATATATATATATATATATACATATATATACATATACACACACACACACTTGAGCACACACACACACACACATATATATATATATATATATATATATATATATATATATATATATATATATATATATATATATACATATATATCCAATACATTCTCCCATAAAAAGAACTACTCATCGCCAGACTTAACACTTTTTGATGAATTCTTCAATCCAAATAAAAGTTAATTTTTTCATGCATATATTATTCTAATATTAATATTACTTTTATCTTCTTATTCATGGGAACAATTGGTAAACTAAAAATACTCCAAAAAGTGATTAATATAATTCAATTTAAATCTATATTTTGATTGGAGATTATGAAAAGGGAGACTAAAATCGAAGGCAATTTCACCAGATATTCTGATAATTAATAGTCAATACTTCCTCCGGCATTGATAATAAGTTATAATGAATTACCTGGTTTTCAGGGTTTAATTAAAGCATATAAATATGGCAATGAAAGTTCAGTAGTGGTAATTGAATGCAAAAAAGAAAAAAAAAATAATTTTGGTTCAAAATTGATTTTATGCTCCTATTTTATGATTAGAGTTTTTCACGGTGGTCTTTTGAATGTAATTAAGTAGAAGAAATGGATAATAGAATATATTTTATTTATTTGAATATGTTGTTTTGACAATTACATCTATTAAGATTGCATAATAGGTCATTTCTTAAGGATTTTAGGGCACTTAGTAGAGTACAGACCTCCCCCGTGGCAGCTTAATTCTTGACCTTTTGCTTGACCTTGACTTTGACCTTTGACGTTAACATGTATCAATTGGCGTGTATGGTAAAATTACGGTCGCCTGTATTTTACTGAAATACGGCTGAGAACAGTAGATATTTACGGAGAATTTCCGATTAAAATTACGTTTTTTTTTTTTTTTTTTTTTACTTTTTTTTTAACAGGGAAATCTAAGGGAATGAAAGAATGGTAGGAAAAAAAGGATTTCTACAATGTATCTCTGCATCTAGTCAAGTAACTGAGTCTATAAAAATTTACTGGAGACGAACAACTAACTGACCTCAGGAAATAAAACTCATCTACATTTAGTTAGAACTGCATATAAGATGCATTGCTGACTGACATTTTCTTCGAAGTATTGTTTAGCATTGCATTGTAGATGTCAATTAATTTCAGAGCAGTTTAACCATTAAAGTTTTACTGATCATGAATAAAAATCCTTAGCATCAGTATCTTATCAAATATAATGGTGAAAAATTTTTACATTTCATTTTTACCTCTTTGTATAATCTCATTGCTTCAATCTATTGGCTACGGTTTGATGTTAAGGCCGGGAGCACACTAGCGACTCTATGGCGCCACAAAGCCACAGCATCGTGTGGCTTGGATGTGTTCTCCCATAGGTTTCCATTGTTTTCAAGTTTTGCCGCGCAAACTAGCGACTGTGGCAAGCGACTGTGGCTCTCTGTCGCTCATCCCCGCCACAGGCGTGGCGTGGCTTTGAAAACAATGGAAACCTATGGGATACCACATCCCCGCCACACAATGCTGTGGCTTTGTGGCGCCACAGAGTCGCTAGTGTGCTCCCGGCCTAAGTGAGGAGGCTCCAGTGTATGATAGCTGGAAACCATTCTACTTTGTAGATAAAGTGAAAGTAGAGAAATCTGCAATGGGTAACAGTATCTACATTAGATGGCTTCATTAACCCTTTCACCCCCAATGGACGTACCGGTACGTTCTTGCAAAACACTGTTATTTACATGTTTTTGGATATTTTTGAGAAACTTCAGGCATTTTATGAGAAACTTCAGGCATTTTCCAAAAGAATGAGACCAACCTGACCTCTCTATGCTAAAAATTAAGGCCGTTAGAGCAATTTAAAAATAAGATATAGCAAAATGTGCTTGAAAGTTCAACATACCTTGGGGGTAATTTAAAAACAGTCAATACTTGTTGGAAGCTTTCATATTCTGACGTTGTAAGAGCTTTCGAATGCATTCATAGGGTTGCGGTGGTCTATTGAGAAACGTCCCTGACTTGGTTTTGAGTCCACCTCAAGCTTCATAGTTTCTTATAGTGTCTGCAACCTCACCATCTTTGTGAGCATTATTAGGGTTGCGGTGGTCTATTGGAAACGTCCCAAACTTGGTTTTGAGTCCACCTCAAGCTTCATAGTTTCTTGTAGTGTTTGCAACCTCACCATCTTTGTGAGCATTATTAGGGTTGCGGTGGTCTATTGGAAACGTCCCAGACTTGGTTTTGAGTCCAGCTCAAGCTTCATAGTTTCTTATAGTGTTTGCAACCTCACCATCTTTGTGAGCATTATTAGGGTTGCGGTGGTCTATTGGAAACGTCCCAGACTTGGTTTTGAGTCCACCTCAAGCTTCATAGTTTCTTATAGTGTCTGCAACCTCACCATCTTTGTGAGCATTATTAGGGTTGCGGTGGTCTATTGGAAACGTCCCAAACTTGGTTTTGAGTCCACCTCAAGCTTCATAGTTTCTTGTAGTGTTTGCAACCTCACCATCTTTGTGAGCATTATTAGGGTTGCGGTGGTCTATTGGAAACGTCCCAGACTTGGTTTTGAGTCCAGCTCAAGCTTCATAGTTTCTTATAGTGTTTGCAACCTCACCATCTTTATGAGCATTATTAGGGTTGCGGTGGTCTATTGGAAACGTCCCAAACTTGGTTTTGAGTCCACCTCAAGCTTCATAGTTTCTTGTAGTGTTTGCAACCTCACCATCTTTGTGAGCATTATTAGGGTTGCGGTGGTCTATTGGAAACGTCCCAGACTTGGTTTTGAGTCCAGCTCAAGCTTCATAGTTTCTTATAGTGTTTGCAACCTCACCATCTTTGTGAGCATTATTAGGGTTGCGGTGGTCTATTGGAAACGTCCCAGACTTGGTTTTGAGTCCAGCTCAAGCTTCATAGTTTCTTATAGTGTTTGCAACCTCACCATCTTTGTGAGCATTATTAGGGTTGCGGTGGTCTATTGGAAACGTCCCAAACTTGGTTTTGAGTCCACCTCAAGCTTCATAGTTTCTTATAGTGTCTGCAACCTCACCATCTTTGTGAGCATTATTAGGGTTGCGG
>NC_090728.1:62452375-62522375 GCF_036898095.1 Palaemon carinicauda | reverse complement strand
TTTTCTATACTTTTAAGTCTATTTATAAACATTATTTTTCTAGTAAGATATTTTTTGATAACCAAAAACATTATTTTTTTTCTATACTTTCAAGTCCATTTAAAAACATTTTTTTTTTAGTAAAACATTTTTCTGATTATCAAAAATATATTTTTTTTTATACTTTTAAGTCCATTTATAAACATTCTTTTTTCTAGTAGAATATATTATTTGATAATAAAAAAAAAGGATTTTTTCCTAAATTTTAAGTCTTTTTATAAACATTCTTATTTTTTTTCGTAAACCATTTTTCTGATAATCAAACACATTATTTTTCTAAACTTTCAAGTCTATTTATAAACATTCTTTCTTCTAGTAAGATATTTTTCTGATAATCAAAAACGTTATTTTTCTCTATACTTTGAAGTCCATTTAAGAACATTTTTTTTTAGTAAAACTTTTTCTGATAAAACATTTTTCTGATAATACTTTTAAAGTCCATTTATAAACACTCTTTTTTCTAGTAGGATATATTTTTTGATAATAAAAAAATGATTTTTTCCTATATTTTAAGTCTATTTATAAACATTCTTATTTTTTTTTAGTAAAACATTTTTCTGATAATCAAAAAATTTTTTTTTCTAAACTTTCAAGTCTTTATAAACATTCTTTTTTCTAGTAAGATATTTTTCTGATAATCAAAACGTTATTTTTCTCTATACTTTGAAGTCCATTTATAAACATTTTTTTCTAGAAAGATATTTTTCTGATAATCAAAAACGTTATTTTTCTCTATACTTTGAAGTCCATTTAAGAACATTCCTTTTTAGTAAGTCCATTTATAAACATTCTTTTTTAGTAAGTCCATTTATAAACATTTTTCTATTCTTTGAAGTCCAGTTAAATTTGTTTTTTTGTTTGGTAAAAATTTTTTCTGATAATCAAAAACATTATTTTTTCTAAACTTTCAAGTCTATTTATAAACATTCTTTTTTTCTAGTAAGATATATTTTTCTGATAATCAAAACGTTACTTTTTTCTATACTTCGAAGTCCATTTAAAAACATTCCCTTTTCTAGTAAGATATATTTTTTGATAATCAAGACCCTTTTCCCGAATACATTTTACTAACTCTCCCTCCATTCTCGGTTATTCCAACCAAACTGCGCCATTTCTCCTTCTTTCGCGCACCTTTGCATTTAAATCACCTACTATACACGCGTTTCTCTTGCCAGAAACGTAACCGGGCCGGCTCTCCCAAAAGGAACCTTTCCTTTTTTATATTTTTTACTATTTTTCTCCAATCTAAAGGCATTTCCACTTGCTGTTCTACCTGTTCCTCCAGCCACTTGATCTTAACATTTTCAGTGACTTTAAATACAACTTGAGGAGCACTCAGTTGAGAGCATACCTTCACCACGCCAAGAAGTCTTATTCTGTGGCCGGCTCTCCCAAAGGAACCTATCCTTTTTTATTTTTTTTTACTATTTTTCTTCAATCTAAGGACATTTCCACTTGCTGTTCTACCTGTTTTTCCAGCCACTTGATCTTAACATTTTCAGTGACTTTAAATACAACTTGAGGAGCACTCAGTTGAGAGCATACCTTCGCCACGCCAAGCAGTCTTATTCTGTGGCCGGCTCTTCCAAAAGAATCATTCCTTTTTTTTATATATATATTTTTTACTATTTTTCTCCAATCTAAGGGCATTTCCACTTGCTGTTCTACCTGTTCCTCCAGCCAAGTGATCTTAACATTTTCAGCGACTTTAAATACAACTTGAGGAGCACTCAGTTGAGAGCATGCCTTCGCCACGTCAAGAAGTCTTATTTTGTGGCCGGCTCTCTTAAAGGAACCTTTCCTTTTTTTATATTTTTACTATTTTTTCTCCAATCTAAGGGCATTTTCACTTGCTGTTCTACCTGTTCCTCCAGCCAAGTGGTATAAACATTTCCAGCCACTTTATATACATCTAGAGGGCACTTAGTTGAGAGCATACCTTCGCCACGTCAAGAAGTCTTATTCTGTTGCCAGCTCTCCCAACGGAACTTTTCCTTTTTTTTATTTTTTTTTTTTACTATTTTTCTCCAATCTAAGGACATTTCCACTTGCTGTTCTACCTGTTCCCCCAGTCCCGTGATCTTAACATTTTCAGCGACTTTAAATACAACTAGAGGGGCACTCAGTTGAGAGCATACCTTCGCAATGCCAAGCTGTTTTATTTTTCTCCTTTTTTTCAATCTAAGGATATTCCCACTTGCTGTTCTACCTGTTCCTCCAGCCAAGTGATCAAGACATTTTCAGATACAGCAAGTAAAACTTAAGGGGTACTCAGTGGAGAGCATACCTTCTCTACGCCAAACGATTTTATTTTTATCCTTTTTTTCTATCTAAGGACATTTCCACATGCTGTTCCTCCAGCCAAGTGATGTTATCATTTTCAGACACTTTAAATACAACTAGAGGGCCACTTAGGAGAGGGCATGCCTTCGCCATGCCAAGCGGTTTTATTTTTCTACTTTTTTCCAATATAAGGACATTTCAACTTGCTGTTCTACCTGTTCCTCCAGCCACTTGATCTTAACATTTTCAGTGACTTTAAATACAACTTGAGGAGCACTTAGTAGCGAGCATACCCTCACCACGCCAAGTAGTTCTATTTTACTCTTAACTACACTGCGTACTTGTACTTCGATATATTTTTTTTCAGTCTAATGGATTCTTCCATAGGTTATACTCCTATGTCCACCAAGTTTCATTGAAATTGGCTTGATAGTTTTTGCGTACTGTTGAACATAATAAATAAACTAAAACAAAAATTACATTTTCCTAACTTTGCGATTATTTTCAAAGTACTGCTGAGTACATGTACTTTGATATACTTTACATGCTACAAATTCATCCTTTGGTTATATCCTACATAACTACCAAGTTTGGCGAAAATTGGCACAGTGGTTTTTGAGTAAAGTTCCTCTCAACCAACTATACAAACGACTACAGGGGCTGAACACATACCCTTGCCAAAATCTTCGATTTAGGCGAAGACAATAAACCTCAAACTAAACCTATATATTCATTTTGTCTTCAAATCCCCTTATTCGATCGATTTAGTAAACCCTGAATTTAACAGCCACAGTAGAAGCACAATGCCTGTTAACACGACTGGTGCAGTGGGATAAATCCTATAAGGATTAATCCGTTGTCGGCGTTGTAATCCTATTAGGATTATTTCGCTATTTTAATCCAGGAGGATCTATACAGCCTGTGATGGAAGTCCATTTTGTCCATCACTGCCACTTTGGCTTAGAAACAAGCGCCGATCGACGAATAGATATTATATGATCGAAGGAATATAGAGGCTGGGTATATTATTGTTGATATTCAGTTGTGAAATTATTATTATTATTATTATTATTATTATTATTATTATTATTATTATTATTATCATTATTATTATTATTATTATTATTCAAGCTACAACCCCAGTTGGAAAAAGCTAGATGCTATAATCCCAAGGCCTCCAGTAGGGAAGAATAGTCCAGTGAGGAAAGGAAATAAGGACATAAATAAACGATACAAGAATTAATGATCAATTAAAATAATATATTTAAAAAAAAACATTAACAACATTAAAAGAGACATTTCAAATATAAGATATACATCTTAATATATATCTTACTAATCCGGTAGTTGAATCAGTAGAACTTCAAAAGTTCAAACTTACAGCAGATGTTTTTAGGCTGAACAGGCTGAGGAATGATGAGGTTACAGGTTATATATAAAAAAAAAAAAAAAAAAAAAAAAAAAAAAAAAAAAAAAGGTAAAATTCTCCAAAAACAGGAGATATCCTAAATTGGCGATGCTGTCATTGTGGATAGAATTTCTTCGGTCCAAGTGAATTGACGTGGAGGGATAGGATAAGATCCCCCCTCCCCCCCCCCTCCCCCTCTCTCTTCAACAGCACTTTAACATTCATTTCGTCACTTCTGACATAAACCACGCTCGTTTCCATCATGAGGTTTGTCTTAAGGGAACTGTTCTTTCTTATGAAAAAGGATATTATTATTATTATTATTATTATTATTATTATTATTATTATTATTATTATTATTACTTGCTAAGCTACAACCCTGTTTGTCTCAAAGGAACTGTTCTTTATTATTATTATTATTATTATTATTATTATTATTATTATTATTATTATTATTATTATTATTATTATTATTATTATTATTAGCTAAGCTACAACCCTGTTTGTCTCAAAGGAACTGATCTTTATTATTATTATTATTATTATTATTATTATTATTATTATTATTATTATTATTATTATTTATTATTATTACTTGCTAGGCTACAACCATAGTAGGAAGAGTAGGATGCTATAAGCCCCGGGGCTCCAACATGGAAAATAGCCCAGCGAGGAAAGGAAAAAAGGAAAAGTAGAATATATCAAAAATAGTAACAACATTGAAATATAGATATTAGCTATAAAACGTTGCCAAAACAAGAGGAAGAGAAATAAGATAGAATAGTGTTCCCAAGTGTACCCTCAAGCAAGAGATCTCTACCCCAAGACAGTGGAAGCCCATGGTACACAGGCTATGGCACTACCCAAGACTAGAGTACAATGGTTTAATTTTGGAGTGTCCTTCTAGAAGAGCATGAATAAGCGATACTAGAGGGGCACTCAGTAGCACGCAGACCTCCGCCAGGGCAGAATGCGTCTCCACCCATTTGGACTGATTTTGGACGTTTTGCTCGTCCGTGACCTTGACCTTTGACCTTCCAAATTTAATAATTTCCAGCTCTTTACATTACTGTTTAAAATCCCTGAAATTCTCATTACTTTATAATTAAAATTGTGGCCTTATGGTTGATGACCGGAATTTGACCTTTTTCTTGACCTTGACGTTGGAATCGACCTTGACCTTTGACCTTAGCAAGTATTAATTGGCGTGGATTTTCATACACTCAAAATATGAACCAAGTTTGATGTCTCTTTAACAACGATGTCCAAACTTATGGCTGATTAGGTGAATTGGACATTTTGCTTGACCGTGACCTTGACCTTTGACCTTGATCTTCCAAAATTTATTTATTTCCATCTTTTTACATAATAGTTAATCTTTGTAAGTCTCATTAATCTATGATTAAAATTGTGTCCAGAAAGCTGTTCACAAACACAAGCACACACAAATCACAAACGCACAAACAGGGGTGAAAACATAACCTCCTTATCAACTTCGTTGGCGGAGGTAATAAACAGATCTAACGATATTATCCTCAAAAATTCTCTAAGGTGAGATTTAGACTTTTGAAAGAAGAAACACATAGAAAAAAAATGACATCATATGATCATTTAGAAAATAGAAAAGCGAGATGGCAGAGAAGATGCATATAGAGTTAGCTTGGCATTCCTCGTCTGTTTTACGATAAGGAATTCAAAGGACTCCTTTTAAGACGGTGCTCTGGCTTGCAGGATGCAGGATCCAAGATCACCTCATCCTCTTATAGCAGCGAAGACTTCCTACTCTATTTTTGTTACTCGTATAAATGTTTGACTGAGACCCGCTGGTTTACTTCATCATCTTATGGCAGTAAAAACATCATATAAATGTTTGACTTAGATCCTCATATAAATGTTTGACTTAGATCCTCATATAAATGTTTGACTTAGATCCTCATATAAATGTTTGACTGAGACCCGCTGGATTACTTCATCATCTTATGGTAGTAAAAACATCATATAAATGTTTGACTTAGATCCTCATATAAATGTTTGACTTAGATCCTCATATAAATGTTTGACTTAGATCCTAATATAAATGTTTGACTGAGACCTACGAATGCTTCCTACTCCATATTTGTCACATATAAATGTTTGACTGAGACCCGCTGGATTACTTCATCATCTTATGGCAGTAAAAACATCATATAAATGTTTGACTTAGATCCTCATATAAATGTTTGACTTAGATCCTCATATAAATGTTTGACTTAGATCCTTATATAAATGTTTGACTTAGATCCTAATATAAATGTTTGAGTGAGACCCGCTGGGTTACTTCATCATCTTATGGCAGTAAAAACAGCATATAAATGTTTGACTTAGATCCTCATATAAATGTTTGACTTAGATCCTCATATAAATGTTTGACTGAGACCTGCGAAGACTTCTTACTCCATTTTTGTCACATATGAATGTTTGACTGAGACCCGCTGGGTTACTTCATCATCTTATGGCAGTAAGTTTATATATGATATATGTTTTTGACGTTGTTACTGTTTTTAGAATGATTTATTGTTAATTTGTTCTCATCATTTCTTCATTTCCTTATTTCCTTTCCTCACTGGGCTATTTTTTCTGTTGGAGCCCTTGGGCTTATAGCATCTTGTTTTTCCAACTAGGGTTGTAGCTTGGCTAATAATAATAATAATAATAATAATAATAATAATAATAATAATAATAATAAACGTTTGACTTAGATCCTCACATGAATAATGTTTTTAAGGATTCCGTTAGGATGTCCTTTTGAGGGATCTACGGTTAAGGATATCACGATCTAACTATGTTGTTATAAGAGACAGGATTATCAAATGTTTGCAAATTAGGATTTTTAAAATTACGTTAGTCTAATGATATTGTATTCAAAGGATTTTAACGATTACTCCTATCTTCGTAATGTTGATATAATCAACCATTTTCTATATATATATATATATATATATATATATATATATATATATATATATATACACACAAACACGAATAAGGATACCTTAACGTAGTGAAAGGGTTTGCGTATGGTCATGATCAGCAAAGCTGTGCTAGTTAGTGTCAACCATACTAGGTTGGTTTGCTGCGAGCGATCAGTTGAAAATCTCACACCATCACCAACCTGCAATGCCCAGCGTGGTGAGGAAAACGGGCTAAACCCCAGAAATGAGTAAGAGCATGTCTGGGGCCTTTGTTTTGCAATGGCCTAGAAACGACAACATTTGTTGTTGGTTTTTGTATATATATATATATATATATATATATATATATATATATATGTATACATATATTTACATACATATATATATATATATATATATATATATATATATATATATATATATATATAAATTTATATATATATATATATATATATATATATATATATATATATATATATATATATATATATGTATACATATATTTACATACATACATATATATATATATATATATATATATATATATATATATATATATATATATATATATATATATATATATAAATTTATATATATATATATATATATATATATATATATATATATATATATATATATATGTGTGGGTGTGTGTGTCTGTGTGTGTGTGTGTGTGTGTGTGTGTGTGTGTGTGTGTGTAGCAATGGCTTCCATTTGTACCAATTTGTTGCTTAGCCTTCATATACTTGTGAGGAAGGTTGGACGTATTTCAATGCAGTGAGAGAGAGAGAGAGAGAGAGAGAGAGAGAGAGAGAGAGAGAGAGAGAGAGAGAGAGAGAGAGAGAGAGAGAGATTAATACTGCGTTTGACATTATCTCTCACTGTAAATTACAAAACTTGCAACTCATTAGCATAATCATTAATGTCACTAAGCCAGCATAAGATATCAAATATCAAATGAATTTCCGGTCTTTTGTATTTATCTTCTATACTAATTTTTTTAATCAGGTGCATTTGCACTGATTCGTATGGGTGCCCTTTTAGCTCGGAAAAGTTTCCTACTAGCTGATTGGTTTGAATTATTTTGTCCAACCAATCCCTTTTTAGCTCGGAAAGGTTTCCTAGTAGCTGATAGGTTAGAATTATTTTATCCAACCTTCCCTTTTAGCTCGGAAAAGTTTCCTAATAGCTGATTGGTTTGAATAACCAATTCCTTTAGCTCGGAAAAGTTTCCTAATAGCTGATTGGTTTGAATAACCAATTCCTTTAGCTCGGAAAATGTCCTACTAGCTTATTTGTTAGAATTATTTTGTCCAACCATTCCCTTTTAGCTCAGAAAAGTTTCCTACTAGCTGATTGGTTAGAATTATTTTGATCAACCAAACCATTTTAGCTCGGAAAATTTTACTACTAGCTGATAGCTAGAATTATTTTTTCCAACCAATCTCTTTTAGCTCGGAAACGTTTCCTACTAGCTGATTGGTTAGAATTATTTTGCCCAATCAATCCCTTTTAGCTCAGGAAAGTTTCCTAGCAGCTGATTGGTTAGAATTATTTGTCCAACTAATCCCTTTTAGCTCAGAAAAGTTTCCTAGCAGCTGATTGGTTAGAGTTATTCTGTCCAGCCAATCTTTTTTAGCTCGGAAAAGTTTACTACTAGTTGATTGGTTAGAATTATATTGCCCAATCAATCCCTTTTAGCTAGGAAAAGTTTACAACTAGCTGATCGTTTAAAATGATTTTCTCCAACCAATCCTTTTTAGCTCGGAAACGTTTCCTACTAGATGATTGGTTAGAATTATTTGTCCAACTAATCCCTTTTAGCTCAGAAAAGTTTCCTAGCAGCTGATTGGTTAGAGTTATTCTGTCCAACCAATCTTTTTTAGCTCGGAAAAGTTTACTACTAGTTGATTGGTTAGAATTATATTGTCTAACCAATCCCTTTTAGCTAGGAAAAGTTTACTACTAGTTGATTGGTTAGAATTATATTGCCCAATCAATCCCTTTTAGCTAGGAAAAGTTTACAACTAGCTGATCGTTTAAAATAATTTTCTCCAACCAATTCTTTTTAACTCGGAAACGTTTCCTACTAGCTGATTGGTTAGAATTATTTTGATCAACTAATCCCTTTTGGCTCGGAAACGTTTCCTACTAGCTGATTGGTTAGAATTATTTTGTCCAACCAATCCCTTTTAGCTAGGAAAAGTTTCCTAGCAGCTGATTGGTTAGAATTATTTTGTCCAATCAATCCTTTTTAGCTCTGAAAAGTTTCCTAGTAGCTAATTGGTTAGAATTATTTTGTCCAACTAATCCCTTTTAGCTCGGAAAGGTTTCCTACTAGCTGATTGGTTATAATTATTTGTCCAACCAATCCTTTCTAGCTCGGAAAAGTTTCCTACTAGTTGATTGGTTAGAATTATTTGTCCCTCCATTCCCCTTTAGCTTGGAAAAGTTTCCTAGCAGCTGATGGGTAGAATTATTTTTTCCAACCAATCCCTTTTAGCTTGGAAAAGTTTCCTACTAGCTGATTGGTTAGAATTGTTTTTCCAAGCAATCCCTTTTAGCTCGGAAAAGTTTCCTACTAGCTGATTGGTTAGAATTATTTTCTCCAACCAATCCCTTTAGCTCGGAAAAGTGTCCTACTAACTGATTCGTTAGAGTTATTTTGCCCAACCATTCCCTTTTAGCTCCGTAAAGTTTACAAATAGCTGATTGTTAGAATTATTTTGTCAAACTAATCCCTTTTAGCTCCGAAAAGTTTCCTACTAGCGGATTTTTAAAAATTATTCGTCCAATTAATCCCATTTAGCTCGGAAAAGTTTCCTACTAGCTGATCGGTTAGAATTATTTGTCCAACCATTCCCTTTTAGGTCGGAAAATTTTACTACTAGTTGATTGGTTAGAATTATTTGTCAAACCAATCCTTTTTAGCTCGAAAAAGTTTCCTAGTAGCTGATTGGTTAGAATTATTTTGTCTAACCAATCCCTTTTAGCTCGGAAAATTTTACAACTATCTGATTGGTTAGAATGATTTTGTCCAACCAATCAGCTAGTAGGAAACTTTTCCGAGCTAAAATGGCACTCCTACAAGTCAGTGCAAATGCACCTCATTAAAAAACTAAGTATAGTTGTCACTGTGAAGACTTATAAATCAGATAAAGCATAATTTCTTCTGCCTTTAGGAAGATGAAGCAATTACGACCGAAACGAAGGTCGAAAAACTCTTGCCTCCTTGAACTTAAGAGTTTGTCTATTTATAGAAAAAGCCGATAACGAGCCGTTTTTCTTGTTTAAACAGCGGCTATTTTTTTATGTTTCTTCTCTTGAACGGCTCATCTGTTTTCAAAGTTCCCTTGGCACGCAATTTTAATCTTCCTGGGGAACTTTCTTTTTAGGTTTTGGTTTGGAAGTTTTAATGGGTATTTATTCTAAAGCATTTTGACTTTCCTTTTAAAGGTTTAAAGGGTTTAAAGGCCGCTCGCTAATGGCAGATGCAAGGGACAGTGACATAGCCCTATCGAGCAGGAAAATGCCCTAGAGACTGAATGTATGTACATAATATAAGAGCCCAAACCCCTTTTCACCAAACAGTAAAAAAAGAACTGTAGAAAAAAAGCAAAAAGGGGAAGTTTACAATGAAAATCGCTAAAAAATGAAGAATAACAAAGACAATGCTTATATCAATGATGAAAAATACACAAACAGTAAAAAAGAAACCTGTAAAAAACAAGCAACATTTTGAATTTTGCAATAAAAAACCTAAAAATGAATAAAAAAGGCCTAAAAAATTAAGATTAACAAAAGGCATTACTTATAGCAAAGATGAAAAATACGCAAGCAGTAAAAAAAAACAACAACTAGAAAAGAAGCAAAATGTTAAATTTTACAATAAAAGAATCCCTACTAAATAAATAAAAATGGCCTCAAAAATGAAAAATAAGAAAGACAATGCTTATAGCAAAGATGAAAAATACACACCCATTAAAAATATCTGTAGAAAACAAGGTATAATGTTGAAGTTTACAATAAAAAAACCCTAAACAATAAGGAATAACAAAAACAATGCTTATAGCAAAATTGAAAAATACCCGACCAGTAATAAAAAAAAAAGAAAAAAAATGAAAAAAGCTAAGAAAATTAAGAATAACAAAAAAACAACGCTTATAGCAAAGATGAATAATACACAACCAGTAAAAAAAAACTAAAAAAAACTAAAAAAATTAAGAATAACAAAAAACAACGCTCATGGCAAAGATGAAAATTCACAAACTAAAAAAAGTGTAGAAAACAAGGCAAAATGTTGAAGTTTACAATAAAAAAAGCCCCTCACATTTCTCTTCAGTGTCATTGGGATAACGAAGTATCGGCGAACAGCCTCTTTTCTCCGGCTTTAGTGTCCTCGTCTTTTTCCCTGGAGAGGAACAGTCCGAAGTCCCAAAGATCCGCAAAGGCGGTGATAAATATTGATCATCGATGCGAATGTGTTTTGCAGCAAAAACCCCAATATCTGAATGGCGGAGGAACAAGAAGAGAATCTGTGCGAAGGACAGGGGAGTTCTCAAATGTAGTTTGCAAAGGTTTTGAAGCAGTTTTTCCATTTGATGTGTGGACTTGCAAAGGCTTCATTATAATAGTCTGCTATAAATCAACAGGTAGATATATTAATCAGACATTTTGATTTTTTATTTATTTATTTATTTTTTTTTATTGGCAAAGGTCTTGAAGCAGTTTTTCCATTATGACGTATGGACTTGCAAAGGGGTTGGAATTATAATAGTCTTCTATAAATCAACAGGTAGATATGTTAATCAGATATTTTGATAGTTTTTTTTTTTTATTGGCAAAGGTCTTGAAGCAGTTTTTCCATTATGATGTATGGACTTGCAAAGGCCTCATTATAATAGTCTGCTATAAATCAACAGGTAGATATATTAATCAGACATTTTGATAGTTTTTTTTTATTGGCAAAGGTCTTGAAGCAGTTTTTCCATGTGATGTATGGACTTGAAAAGTTGTCGTTATTTTAATAATCTGCTATAAATCAACAGGTAGATATATTAATCAGACATTTTGAGTTTTTTTTTTTTTTATTGGCAAAGGTCTTGAAGCAGTTCTTCCATTTGATGTATGGACTTGCGAAGGGGTTGGAATTTTGATAGTCTTCTATAAATCAACAGGTATATATATTAATCACCTTTTTTGATAGATTTTCCTTCATCGAACTGGAAGTTTGCAAAGGTCTTGAAGTAGTTTTTCCATTATGCTGTATGGACTTAAAAAGGTCTCTTCATTTTAATAATCTGCTTTAGATTAAGAGATAAATTTATTAACCCATTAAGGACGAGAATTATTTATTGGTTTTAAAAACACCATATTTGTAGAAAATGCTTTTTTTTTTTATTGTCAAAGGTTAGGGTTAGGGTTGTGGTGGCTGATGTGGTAACGTCCCTGACTGGTGAACGCCAGAGACTGGGGTTCGAGTACCTCTCAGTCTCGATAGTTTCTTTGGTCGCTGCAGCTTCACCATCCTTTGGATTGGATAAGAATAGGGAAGTGGGGAATATGGGGAAAGGAAGAGTACCCCTGGATACAATCCGGTTTATAGCCCGAGGGCAGGTACTCGGGATGGGAAAGAATAAGGAAAAAGGAAGAAAGAGAAGTACAGGAGAAGAATAAATCCTTGTGAGCTAAGGATGGGGGCTTTGGGAGAGATTATTGGTCTACTGCTGAGTTATCAGCAGCCTTTGCCTAGCCCTCCTTGGTCCGAGCTTGGATGGAGAAGGGGCTTGGGCCCTGATCATATGTCTATATGGTCAGTTTGTAGGGCATTGTCCTGCTTGATAGGGCAATGTCACTGTCCCTTGCCTGTGCCATTCATGAGCGGCCTTTGAACATTTAAAAGGTCTTGAAGCAGTTTTTCCATGTGATGTATGGATTTGTAAAGGTCTCGTTATCTTAATAGTCTGCTATAAATTAACAGGTAGATGTATTAATCAGGTATTTTGATAGTTTAATTTTATTATCAAACTTCTAAAGTGTCATGTCTCTTATTGACTTGCAAAGGTGTCGTTATTTCAATAGTCTGCTATAAATCAACAAGTAGATATATTAATCAGACATTTTCATAGTATTTTTTTTTTTTTTTTTTGTTTTTTGTTATTGGCAAAGGTCTTGAAGCAGTTTTTCCATTTGATGTATGGACTTGCGAAGGGGTTGGAATTTTGATAGTCTGCTATGAATCAACAGGTAGATATATTAATCAACTATTTTGATAGTTTTTTTTTATTGGCAAAGGTCTTAAAGCAGATTTCCATTATGATGTATGGACTTGAAAAGGCGTCGCTATTTTGATAGTCTGCTATAAATCAACAGGTAGATATATTAGTCAGATATTTTGATGGTTTTTTTTTTATCGTTAAAGGTTTTGAAACTACTTGCTTCAAATTTACAAGGTGTTTAGTTATGATTTCTAAACCGAAGTGATATTTGGTTGAAAATGCCATTTCATTAGAAATCTAAAAATCCTCTACCAATAATAATCCCATTAGAAATGTAATTGACACTAGCAGATATAGGTTCTTGCTTAAAATTTTCAGTAACCTAAGGCTTAATATTTAATACAGATATGCAGACTGGTCTCTCTAATGTGATTACCAGAATTACAGGATTATCAACAGTGAATATAAAAAATTAATGTTATCAAGTTATTTAATACGTCACTAGACGATATAATTAGCTCCATATATCATGCATTGATTTTCTTCGTAGTTTTTCATAGATATATTTGAATAAAAATCTTCGCAAAATGTATGTTGATAAGATAATCAGTGAATTTAATGCTAGGACATTTTCAAAGAAATTATTCTTATTCAATGAATGATCAGTTTTTCATGAATATATTTAAATAAAAATCTTCCCTCAATGTATGTTTATAAGAGAGTTACTGAATTTAATGCTAAGGTATGTTCGAAGCAATATCTTAACAGGATGAATATTTGTCTGCACCCCACTTCCACCCCCCCAAAAAAAATAATCAAGGGAGCCTTACTGGAAATTTATAATCCATAATCCTGTAATTCCGGTGAGCACATTAGAGAGACCAGTCTCCAGAACTGCAATAAATATAAACTTTAGGTTACTGAAAATTTGAAGCAAGAACCTATCTATATCTGATAGTGTTAATTACATTTCTAATGGGATTATTACTGGTAGAGGATTTTAGATTTCTAATGAAATGGCATTTTCAACCAAATATCACTTTGGTTTAGAAATCATATCTAAAAACCTTGTAAATTTGAAGCAAGACCCTATATCTGATAGTGTCAATTACATTTCTAATAGGCTTATCATTGATAGAAGATTTTAGATTTCTAATGAAATGGCATTTTCAACCAAATATCACTTTGGTTTAGAAATCATATCTAAAAACCTTGTAAATTTGAAGCAAGATCCTGTATCTGATAATTTCAATTACATTTCTAATGGGATTTACGTTGGTAAAGGATTTTATTCTAATGGAATGGCATTTTTATCACTGCAGTGTAAGAAATGTAGTCTACTCCAAGAAATACATTTCTAATGGGGTTATCGTTGGTAAAAGATTTTAGATTTTTAATGAAATTGTATTTTCATCACTGCAGTGTAAGAAATGTAGTCTACTCCATGAAATACATTTCTAATGGGGTTATCGTTGGTAGAAGATTTTAGATTTCGAATGAAATGGCATTTTCATCACTGCAGTGTAAAAAATGTACTCCAAGAGAAAATGTTAAATACAGACATCTAGTTTTACCGAAATTAAATGGAGAATAACCAATCTGCTTAAATTAACTATTGATTTCTCTCCTAATGTGTGTTATTTGATTTGACATTTCCACCTCATGGAATCCGAGAGATATCAGACTCCTTCATTTTGTGTTGCTCAAGCTGCTGAGAACTTTTCGTGTAAATCATGTTAAACAAAGACTGAAATGGTGAAATATGAAGAACTAGAGGGGCACTCAGTAGAGCACAGACCTCCGCCGTGGCAACATATTTCTCGACCTTTTGCTTGACCTTGACCTTTGATCTTAACATGTATTCATTGGCGTCAATTCTTATACACTCAAATAGGAATCAGGTATGAAGTCTCTGTGACAACGATGTCCAAAGTTATGCCTGATTACGTGAATTGGATATTTTACTTGACCGTGACCTTAACCTTACACCTTGAGGTTCCAAAATTTAATCATTTCCAGCTTTTCACATAGCAGTTAATCCCTGCAAGTTTCGTTACTCTACGATTAAAATTGTGGTCAGGGAAGCTGTTCACAAACAAACACCCACACACAAACAAAGGGTAAAACATAACCTCCTTCCACCCTCATTGGCGGAGGTAAATACTGGACTGTAATTGTTTAGTGGCTACTTTCCACTTGGTAATGGTAGAACAGGCTTTATCGTTATGGTAAGCACCTCTCCTAGAAGGTCACTCCAAAATCAAACCATTATTCTCTAATCTTGGGTAGTGCCATAGCCTCTGTACCCATGGTCATCCACTGTCTTGTGTCAGAGTTCTCTTATTTGTGGGTACACTTAGGCAAATATTCTATTTGTCTACCTATTTCCTTTCCTCATTGGGCTATTTTCCCTGTTGGAGCACTTTAGGCTCTTAGCCTCCTGCTTTTCCTACTAGGGTAGTAGCTTAGCTAGTAATAATAATAATAATAATAATAACAATAATAATAATAATAACAATAATAATAATAATAATATTGTTATTATTATTATTATTATTATTATTATTGTTATTATTATTATTATTATTATTATCATTATCATTATTATTATTATTATTATTATTATTATTATTATTATGCACAAATGATTCAATCGCATGTCCTGGGTATGGAACATAATTCAAAGTAATTGATAATGATTATACATGTTCTGTTCAGGGGACATAATTTAAGGTAATTAATAATGATTATAGGCGTTCATACGAATAAATCAAGTATATTATCCCACTAACTGAGATTCCCTATGCGGGTAGCTTTCCCAAGGTCTATTATACAACAGGTTAGGATTCGAAATTAAGCCTCTTCCTTCCATTAAAGTCTGCTTAGGGAGCAGAGCCTTGCAGAGCCTCCATGCTCATTTGCCTCGACAGTTATCAGAGGTTGGACTTTTAATAATTTGATTTGTTTGTTATTGAGCGTTTTTACAAGAAAGGTTAAACTGAAAGAATTGAGGAAAATTAGTTATGAAGGTGTGGATTGGAAGAACTTACAAAGAGACAGTATCATAAGATAATTGGGAATAAATAACGTTAAGTTATTAAATGTGGGGAAATGCTTAATCCGGATTGAATTGAGTTGCAGACACACAAAGCATGCACACACACACCTACACACACACACGCACACACACACAAACACAATCATGTTGACACATAAGCACATACGTACAAACGCGTTATGCACAAGAACACACACAATTATATATATATATATATATATATATATATATATATATATATATATATATATATTTATATATATATACACATATATATATATATATATATATATATATATATATGTATATATATATATATATATATATATATATATATATATATATATATATATATATGTATAATACAATATACACTTCATTTCATTTTCTATTGGTTGACTAAATAAGGAATAATATAACTCCCGTTATTATGCTTATCATGTATACATGACTCTTCTTCTCTTTCTCCTTTCAAACTTTTTTTTTTTTATATATCTTTCAATAATAATTCATTCTTCTTCTACCAACCTCAATACTACTATTTCTAGTTCCAGTTTATAATTCAGTGCAGATTATAATGAAATAGGAGGATTAAGATAATTGAGATTTGGAATTAATAGTGTAAAAGCACTGAAGATTGCTGAACATTGTTGGAACCTTTTTAGGAGTATAAGATGTTGCTGAAAGATTAGAAGTTTTGTAAACAAATGTCTACCGTTCGTCACTTGTTACTCCTCCTTGGCAACAAATGAGGGAATTATATTGAATCCTGCTGCACATTTCTTCTGTTTCCCATTATTTTGAAGGTAATGCGTAATAGCTTAATTGATATATAATTGATTTTACAGTTAAAATGGTATTTTTCTTGGAGTAAAACTAGTCTGGTAGAGGAGTATTTTATAGCCTAAGTCTATATATTTTTGTAATATTATAGAAAAACACGGAAAAAGCTTTATCAATAATGGAATGCGTTGTTACATATAAAGACTCATGTTATCTTCGGAAATGACCTTTATTTTTGTCGCCAGTTAGTACTTAATAAGATATACTCTAATATATCCTCTGATAATGGGGTAACAGTGGTAACAGGTTATTTTGGTTGGAAAAATTAAAAATGAAGAGTCAATAAATAAAGGTAAAACTAACCCTTTGTTCTCTATACATTATTCTCTTAGACGCATACTAAGTCCACGAAAAATTACACAAAATATTGTCATCCCATTCCGCCGAAATATTTATTCCACTTTTGTTTACATTTTGCAAACCACACATATGCTCTCCTGTTTGTTCGTTTGTACATACCTTGTGACCTTGGTAGGATGCTCATGGGGTTATTCCCTGACTAGGTATGTGACCTGGGTAGGTTTATGAAATGGTAAGGGGGTTCCGGCCCCCGGCTAGGTTTGTGACCCGGTATTGGGGTCTGGGCCTCTTACCAATTAGGTCTGTGACCTAGGAACCACTAGGGTAGGTTACGTGGGGTTTGTTAGGTTTTATGGCCTTTTACGATTTACGAAAGTGTTAAAGTCCCAGATTCCTATACGTGTCCGTCGGGAAGGGGGTTCCGAAATAACCGGAGAACGGTTTATTTGTGGTGGAAAGAAAGGTTAAATTCGTTAAAAGCATAGTATTTACTGTATGGAAAATGGTTTTTTTTTCAATTGAAAATGTAATTCCTTGTTGCTATTTAATTTTACCGGTCGTATCCTGGAATTTTTAAAAATATGATTAAGAAGTTAATAAAGCAGACTTAAAACAAATGACGAAAACATGGACAGTTAATATTATAATTACCTAACCTCTCTTTACCTATTCTCACCTTACCTACACTTTACCAACTCTTATCTTACCAACTCTTATCTTACCTACTCTTACTTGACTTACCCTTGCCATACCTACTCATACCATGCCTATCCCTATGCCTACCATCCTGTTACCCAACCTTACCTCACCTTACTATTACCTTACCTACCCTTATTTACCTACCCTTATCTTACCTACCCTTATTTTACCTACCCTTATTTTACCTACCCATACCTTACCTACCCATACATTGCCCACCCATACCTTGCCTACTATTGCTTTACCTAACCTTACTACACCTAACCTCACATTACATACCCTTGCCTTACCTAACATAACCTTACTAACCTTACATAACCTTAATAAAGTTTAGTTGTATTCAGATCACCTCTAAGTTATCACCTAACGGCTCGCTCGCACATTTGGTGATAACTGAGAGGAGAGCGGAATGCAACTAAACTTTATTAAATAATCATTGAGTAATATATAGCGACTTCCAAGGAAAAACGTCACAAAAATTCAAATATAATAAAGCCTCTCCTAGCATGAAAACACAAGATGGTCTATTCACAGTGCAGGGAAGAGCAAGTTATAAGATGAAAAATCAAAAACATTACAGTGAAGGCACGTTTATGAAACATGTACAGTACACATTGCCAAAAGTCATAAGTATTTAGACTCCAAGTTAATCAGTTGGCTTGCTTATAGCTATACAATGAGAGTAACCCTTAAAAGAACTTCCATGGAAGTGGTTCATATAGAGGTGAGGTAAAAACTGTTTCATGAATCATTTTCTTCAAATTTCCTTTAGGCATGAATGTACCGCATACAAAAGTGAATGGATGAAACCATTCCTATAAAATGTAGGTCTCCTTGCTTGAAAGTTACAAAAAATAATTGTCAAGACTAAGTAGGTTTCATTGAACCCTTCATTAGCATTTAAGTGAATAAATCAAGGTTTGAGAGGTAAAAATATAATTGTGAAAGACCTTTGTATAGTGTGTAGTTGTATGGTGGCATAGCGCTTGATACCAAAAACTTCTTATTAATATCACTTGGGGATTGATTAAGGCATATTGATACTATTTTGCACAAGAAAAAACTTTTTATCAAGCTGGTGTAGGTAATTGAAAATGGAGCGCGATAAAGATTTTGCCAGTGATGGGTATATGTAACTTTGTTAATTACTCAGAACTCTGTGTAGATCCTGATCCAGGTACATATGCCCAGAACATTGAGGCTATGATCAGATATGGAGATAATGTTATCCATTCACCAGGTAAAAGTTACTTGAATGTCTATTCTTATAACAATAATTGTTTTTTTTACATGTTTGACTGTTATAACTATACAAATTTATTCATTCAACAGCACAAGAGTTACGAACCGATCCACAACTTCCTGCTGGAAAAAGCTACAGTATTCCTTCACCTAACAGTAGAAAATGGACTCCAATTAACAGCCCTCATAGTCAGATATTCTCAGTATTCGACCTCCTAGACTTGGGTAAGGAACAATTTACATTTGTAAATGGGCCAATGTTTTAAATATAAGTTTGTATGTGTAACAGATATGGGAATGGAAGGGCTATTTCAGATAGTTGGAACTTCTTAGAAAGTAAAGAGAAAGACATGTAATCCTAGGATAGGTTATGTGAGTGAGGTTATGCTAGCTAAAATCTCTTTGTTCCTACACTAATACAAACCCTCGTCCTTTATGTTGAGAATTGATTCATTTGCAACTGGAATTCGGCAGTTAAAACTTATAACAAGGTGTCGGCAATAGCTGATAGTAGGTGGCTGGCTGCGGGTAAGCCCCACTCCTCTGCCGGAACACTGAACAGTCACTTTGATTCTTGCCACAGTCTCACACCGTTGTGCTATCGGTGTCTGCTAACTTGCCTTCTAAAACTTTCTTTTTCCTATTCCAGTTGTCTCTATGTGCTTTTCTGTATGCCGAATATGGACATGCGGACTTGCTCCGGGTTGTCGGCAAATTTTGAGATTTTTTTGAGCAGTAAGGAGGTCAATCTTCATTCATAGTGCCCATTGTCAAGGCGACACATCTGGCGCCTAGAATTCTCCGTAAGTAGTGTAGGGATTGGTCTCCCTCCTAGTGGCAGGTGTACAGCAGGAAATGGATTAAGAAGGTGAGGCGAGAGACATACCCCTCGGGGTTATCCTCAAAGTCAATGTCGGCTAGGCCTAATTCTTCCACCCCGTTACTTGGTCCTATGGCCCTTCCCCATCAATCTCTTTGGGATATTCTATCTCCAGCTTGGGATGTAACCAAGGTTCTACAGTCCTTGAAGACAGACCTGTATGAACCCTTTAGAATGGCCTCAGACAGGGACGTTACCCTGAAAAAAGTCCTTCTTCTTGCTTTAGCCTTAACTAAATGCTTAGGAAAACTTCACAGGCTCTCTTATTTGTTCCCTCACTCAGAGCACTGGAGAAAGGCCATTTCATTTTTTGTCCCAGAATCTGTAGCTATAGGTCAAAATCCATCGATTGTTGATTCCAGGTTTTTATTGTTTGCAATTTCTTCTCCTAGGGAAGTAACCAATCGTCTGGATGAAGTACTTTTGTGTCCTGTAAGGGTGTTAAGGGGGTACTTTAGAGAATCCGTCAATAAGAACTGGTGTGGGTAAAAAGAGTTTTACCAAATATACAATCTCCTTTTGGCTTTGGCAAACTATCAACAGAATGTTATGCCCTAGACCCCATGGTACATGAGAGCAAATTAAGGTGCACATCTTTGAAATCAGAGGAGTTGGTGCTATCTAGCCTTTAAGAAAAATCTCAAGTTTCAGACAGTGGAATATAGAAGCGTCAGGCTCCCTTTACTGTGCAGTATTTACGGGAATGCATTCACAAGGCATTGGAAAAGCTTCTGTTTGTAGGCACATTGAAGAAAGGAAGTATATCCCACATTTTCCTTACAAAGGGAAGGATGGTCACAATGTATACAACTCATTTGTTTACATTGACAATAAATTCCAGACATCATATCCTCTTTAGGATACAGGTATCTCCGTGACCGTCTGTGTGTCTGGTATGTCACTAGAAAATATTTTCTGAGGTTGAAACAAGGTGGATAGGAGCCAACACTCCCACACTATATGTCCACGTATGGATACTGTGTAGGAACTTTTTCCTTCCTAAGGATAAGTCTATTAAAGGACTAGGGTTTGTGTTCTTATAAGAAAAAATCATAAATTTCTAAAATAATTTTCAAGGTATGCTTCTGACCACCCTGCAAAAGAGGTTACTCGGTGTGCTGACAAGGTGGTGGGGCATATTCACTCTCCAGTAACTACTGACAACTGAGTTCCAGCCACTCTGAAATTATATTTCTAATAAAAGACTGAGGTTTTTATAGCTGGGGAAAATAGAAATATACTGTGAAAAACTGTGATTTTTCAATATTAAACTTACCCGATAATCATGTAGCTGTCAACTCCGTTGCCCGACAGAATTCTACGGAAGGGATACGCCAGCGATCGCTATACAAGAGGGGGGTGTACTCACAAGCGCCACCTGTGGCCAGGTACTGCAGTACTTCTTGTTGACACCACTTCAATTTTTCCTCTGTCGTGCTTCCGGCAAGACGTTCATGGATACGCTTATAATTTTGGAGTCTTGTTCACGGTTTTTGGTGAAGTATTGCTCTAAGATTTCAGCTTTCGCTATTCAGGAAGTTTTATTATTAGCTTAGCTAGCTTTTGGAATTAATTTGATTAATTATGGTGACGAAGAGAGTATGAACTCTCTTTCACCTTTAAATGGCCGACCCTTCCCTTAGACGGAAGTGTTGGTGTCTAAGAGAGTATAGACTCTCTTTCTTAATTTTGCTTAACAAAGTTATAGATTTATTTTATATCTCTCCGCCTTTTATAGGCCTCTTCGATTAACTTCCTTTTTTATAAATTTATTAAAATTAATTTTTATATTTGTTTATATTCGACCTTTCCTAATAGTAGGCGGTCTTTTCTTGTACCGAAGTTAATTAACATTGAGCCCGTCATTTCGGTTTTACCTGTTAACATATTATGCTATTTTAATGTTTTTGAAAGAATTTCTTTGATAGTCTCGTACTGTTTCAAAGTTGAACTAACGTTTTGTTTTGTCTCTGCAGTTGTTGACGTTCAGAACGTTCAACTTGCGCTCTATCGTTACGATAGAGAGAGAATTTTCACGGTGTCACGTTGCAGTAAGAGTAAACCGTTTCTACCGTTTTGTTCATTCTTTCTTAGCTTAATGGTTTTAATTCTAATAAAGGAACTTTTTATTTGGGAAATCTTTCAGTTTTTTTCCTATAACAATAATATGTTTTAACGAGTATATATGATTGGGCTCTTCTCTCAGGTTCTAAGTCAAGAGAGAGAGAGAGTGAGAGATAGAGACGGAGGGAGAGAGAGCTGGATAAACGTTTCGTTCAAGCGAGTAACGTTGTTATCGTTTTTGCTCTTCTCCCTAGTCTCTTTAGGGGAAGAAGGTAAACGTTTCTAGAGTTTATTCTTGTTCTCAAGCTTTATGCGGTGAGAGATTTTAAACGTAGTTTATTTGATCTAGTGTTTAGTCTCTTTCCAGCCACTGAATTATTTATCTTTCATTAGATTTTTCTGTTACATTGTAATTCTGTTTTCGCAATTACTAACTTTTAAGGAAGGATAGAATTGCGTGTTTCAGGTACAAACCACTTAAAGTTTCGAGTTCAGTGAAATAAGTGCAAACAGAAATTCAAAAGTGATAAGTGATTAGCGCAAAGTGTGTCAGTGTTGTGCGTGAGGGTACTTCTGTGCGTGCCAGTCGTCCTCCCTGTCCGGGACCTCTTGCAAGCTCCCAAGCCCAGGGGAGAAGCAATGTCGAAGGGCAAAAGGGTTCGGCAGGCCTTGATCGGCGCACAGAAGTATCCTCGGTGGTTGCGGGCGTGTCTTACAGAGACCGTCACTCCCACCCGCAGACGATTGAGCCCTTATTTTGCTCGTCTGCAGAAGAAATTTCGGGGAGAAAACGCTGGACTCAGGTCTCAAGACCTCTTAAACGTAAAGTCCAGACCTCTAGAGGTCAACAACTCGGATGCAGTCATTGAGTTAGCTCTGACTCTCCGCAGTCATCAGGTGACTGCACACCTCCTAAGAGAGGTAAGGCGATGCCTCAACAGACCTCATCTTCTATTAAGGCTTTGCCTCAACAGACCTTATCGTCTGTTGATCCCAAGACGACTTTGCTGCAGTCCATGCAGTCGCAGCTTGCGGTCTTAATGCATGAGTTTCAGGCTGAGAAGGTTACACCTCCTCCTGCGATTGCTCCGCCTCACCGCAGTCCAGTCTGCCAGGCGTACGATGTTGAGGTTCCTCAGGATACCTTACCGCGTACTGAGTTGCCAGTTACCAGCGGTGTACAGCAACCTCCGCCTTCCTTAAGGCAACCTCAGCAATGGGAGCAGGAATCTTATGCCTTACTTCCTCCGCTTCCGCTTGCGGTTCCACCAGCGAGGCAACAATCTCTTGAGGTACGACAACCTCTTCCATCCATGAGGCAGCCACCTCAGCACTCGCTGCAGCGACCTCACAAGGCGAGAGCCTCAACTCCTTAGGCTAGCACCTCAGGAACCTCAACTCGCGAGACAAGAACTGCGCTCTGCGCAGCCGCTACCTCAACTCTCACAGCTCACACCTCAGGAACCTCAACTCGTTCCTCAGGAACCTGCTACTGCGCATCCGCAACCCTTACAGCAAGCGCAACTCTTGAGGCAGCAACCTCATGCTATGAGTCAGCCACCTCAACGCATGCATCTGCCACTTTCTCCTCAACTTGAGCCTCTTCCCATTCAACTTGGAAATAACAAATGATAATAATAACACCTCATTACTTTCATAACTTGCATTTGTAATCATATACATGTATGCCTACACAAACATTATGATAATGGAGGTTATTTGTATTACTTAATATAAAAATATATATGTATTCCTTGCAATATATTTTTAACAAAATTGCAAAATATGGCAAAAATATCTTCAAAACAAAAATGAATCATGAGTTATGAATGTAAGGTTAATATTATGTTGATATTAAAACCCCATGCAAGCATGCATGAAGTAATGCAGTGTTGCCAACAGGGCGAGTTTCCCTTTCCTGAGGTGTAGTAGATTATAGTACATTTAGTGCAGCTTAATTCTACGATTATCATGCCGGCTATCAAATTCATCAACAAAACAGTCTAAATCAATTCCCTCGGCACGTGCACTTTCAATGGACAGTAATGCGATATTACTCAATCTAGCACTGGTCATGGAATTTCTGAGAAATGTTACACGCCATGCAACACGCTCTGCTTACCTTACAGCATGCTCTACTTACAGCATGCTCTGCATACAACATGCTCTGCATACCTTACCGCATGCTTCTCAGTCACACATCTTTGGTTGTTGCCAACTCACTAGACTGTCAAGCAGTTTCATAACGTTGCCTTCTAGTCTGATGCTTTTGCTCCAGTGAAACCCTCACTGAGAGAACTTAGCTTTTCTCGGATATGGTCCCTGTAGATGAGAAAGTGCTTTTCTCCCTCCTTCTGATATTACCTTGAGGACTCTGTCATTTGGAGAGGAGCCTTTAGCTGCGTAGCCTCCTATGGACTTTTATTTAAGCATAACATGCTTCCAGGGAAGGTAATGGTTCCACTTCAGTCGCTAACCCCGTCTGTTACCACACCTGCTCCCATAGACCTTGAGCTGTGTTGCAAGACATGCAGTCCAAGCTTAGTCCTTGTTAGAGGATTTTTTGTTTACGGAGTCAGTGTGTCACTGGGAAGACATTCAACAACCAGCAGAAGTGACTTGTTGTGACGCAGTGCGGCAACCTCAGCAACCCGATAAGGAGTTGTCTGTACGACCCAGACAGTCTAGACAGCTTCGGGTTGTCACTGTACTTCCTCGCTTCCCGATGGTTGACAGTTCACAGACTGTGCAGCAGTACCATGATCTTGTGTCCGGCTCCGTCAGACGACTGGCTTTTAAGAGCTCCCACAAGTCGTCGCTGTCTGGAGATTCTCAGATGGACTATGGATCTGACCAAGGAACTGGGCCTCCTGGTCAATTTTGAGGAGTCTCAGCTCGTCCCATCCCAGACCATTGTCTACCTGGGTATGGATCTTCAGAGTCGAGCTTTTCGGGCTTTTCCGTCGGCCTCAAGGATCTTCCAAGCCCTAGAATGCATCCAGAGCATGCTGAGAAGGAACCGATGCTCAGTCAGGTAGTGGATGAGTCTAACAGGGACACTTTCATCGCTGGCCCTGTTCATCGTGTTAGGGAGACTCCACCTCCCCCCCCTTCAGTATCATCTAGCTGCTCACTGGATAAAGGACATGACGCTAGAGACGGTCTCAGTTCCTGTCTCCGAAGAGAGGAGGTCTTCTTTCGCGTGGTGTAAGAACAGCTTTCTTCTCAAGGAAGTCTACCTTTGGCTGTTCAGAAACCCGACCGCCGTCTCCTCTCGGACGCATCAGACACGGGCTGGGGTGCGACTTTGGACGGACAGGAATGCTCGGGAACATGGAATCAGGAGCAAAGGACACTTCACATCAATTGCAAGGAGTTGTTGGCGGTTCTTCTGGCCTTGATAAACTTCAAGTCCCTCCAGCTTAACAAAGTGGTGGAGGTGGACTCTGACAACACCACAGCCCTGGCTTACATCTTCAAGCAGGGAGGGACTCTTTCGTGGAAGTTGTTCTAGATCGCAAGGGACCTCCTCATCTGGTCTAAAGATCGAAAGCTCACGCTGGTAACGAGGTTCATTCAGGGCGGTATGAATGTCATGGCAGATCGCCTCAGCCGGAAGGGTCAGGTCATCCCCACAGAGTGGACCCTTCACAAGAATGTTTGCAGCAGACTTTGGGCCCTGTGGGGTCAGCCAACCATAGATCTGTTCGCTACCTCGATAACCTAGAGACTCCTGTTGTATTGTTCTCCGATTCCAGACCCAGCAGCAGTTCACGTGGATGCTTTTCTGCTGGATTGGTTCCATCTCGACCTGTATGCATTCCCGCCGTTCAAGATTGTCAACAGGGTACTTCAGAAGTTCTCCTCTCGCTAAGGGACACGGCTGACGTTGGTTGGCTCCGCTCTGGCCCGCGAGAGAATGGTTCTTAGAGGTACTGCAATGGCTGGTCGACATTCCCAGGACTCTTCCTCTAGGAGTGAACCTTCTACGTCTACCTCACGTAAAGAAGGTACACCCAAACCTCCACGCTCTTCGTCTGACTGCCTTCAGACTTTCGAAAGACTCTCAAGAGCTAGGGGCTTTTCGAAGGAGGCAGCCAGAGCGATTGCCAAAGCAAGGAGAACATCCACTCTCAGAATCTATCAGTCTCAAGGGAAAGTCTTCCGTAGCTGGTACAAGACCAATGCAGTTTCCTCAACCAGTACCACTGTAACCCAGATTGCTGACTTCCTGTTACATCTAAGGAAAGTAAGATCCCTTTCAGCTCCTACGATCAAGGGTTACAGAAGTATGTTGGCAGCGGTTTTCCGCCACAGAGGCTTGGATCTTTCCACCAACAAAGATCTACAGGACCTCCCTAGGTCTTTTGAGACCTCAAAGGAACGTCGGTTTTCCACTCCAGGCTGGAATCTAGACGTGGTCCTAAGGTTCCTTATGTCATCAAGATTTGAACCTCTCCAATCAGCCTCTTTTTAGGACCTCACATTTAAAACTCTTTTCCTCGTGTGCTTGACAACAGCTAAAAGAGTAAGGGAGATCCACGCCTTCAGCAGGATCATTGTTTTCACATCTGAAACGGCTACATGTTCCTTGCAGCTCGGTTTTTGCTAAACGAGCTTCCTTCACGTCCTTGGCCTAAGTCGTTCGAGATCCCAAGCCTGTCCAACTTGGTGGGAAATGAACTGGAGAGAGTACTTTGCCCAGTTAGAGCTCTTAGGTACTATCTAAAAATGTCCTAACCTTTACGAGGACAATCAGAAGCCTTATGGTGTGCTATCAAGAAACCTTCTTTTCCAAGTTCTAAGAACTCAGTTTCTTACTATTCAGGCTTCTGATTAGGGAAGCACATTCTCATCTGAAGGAAGAAGACCTTGCTTTGCTGAAGGTAAGGACACATGAAGTGGGAGCTGTGGCTACTTCAGTGGCCTTCAAACAGAGCCATTCTCTGCAGAGTGTTATAGATGCAACCTATTGGAGAAGCAAGTCAGTGTTCGCATCATTCTATCTCAAAGATGTCCAGTCTCTTTACGAGTACTGCTACACCCTGGGACCATTCGTAGCAACGAATGCAGTAGTAGGCGAGGGCTCAGCCACTACATTCCCATAATCCCATAACCTTTTAACCTTTCTCTTGAATACTTTTTATGGGTTGTACGGTCGGCTAAGAAGCCTTCCACATCCTTGTTGATTTGGCGGGTGGTCAATTCTTTCTTGAGAAGCGCCGAGGTTAAAGGTTGTGATGAGGTCCTTTAGTATGGGTTGCAGCCCTTGATACTTCAGCACCTTAGAGTGGTTCAGCCTCCTAAGAGGAACGCTGCGCTCAGTAAGGAAGACGAACTTATTTAAGGCAGAGTAATGGCTCAAGTCGACTTCCTTACCAGGTACTTGTAATTTCATTGTTATTTTGAATAACTGATAATATGAAATACGGGATACTTAGCTTCTTGATATACATGTACACTGGTTTTCACCCACCTCCCTGGGTGTGAATCAGCTACATGATTATCGGGTAAGTTTAATATTGAAAAATGTTATTTTCATTAGTAAAATAAATTTTTGAATATACTTACCCGATAATCATGATTTAATTGACCCACCCTTCCTCCCCATAGAACCAGTGGACCGAGGAAAAATTGAAGTGGTGTCAACAAGAAGTACTGCAGTACCTGGCCACAGGTGGCGCTTGTGAGTACACCCCCCTCTTGTATAGCGATCGCTGGCGTATCCCTTCTGATTATCGGGTAAGTATATTCAAAAATTTATTTTACTAATGAAAATAATATTTTTATATTATTTGTCCGCAAAGCTTTAATTGTAGTAAACTCAACAACAGTTTTATGAAGGATATTTGTTCCTTCATGAATGCAAGCCTGTGTACTTTAAGACTATGCTTTCAGCGAAGCAAGAAAATGCAGTAGAAAATTAATGAGGTGGCATCAGTTTTCTTCAATGTGGTAGGCAAGCCAGGGATACCCAACAGACTATTGAGGTCCTATTTTGTTTTCAGTGATACTGTAATTATCTGTGCAAGCCTACATATATATACATACTTTTTTTTTCTGGACAACATTCTTATTTTTCTGTGTATTCCATCGCTCGTCTGGCATGATAATGATGATGACAACTTAACCCTAAGGAGAATGGCAATCCTTAAACAACTATGTACTCCATTGTAGGGTGAAGGACTTACTATTGCCAAGTGAAAAGTGATATAGCAGCATTCTTTTTCTTACTTTAATGTGTTTTCGATCCTGGACAAGTACTATGATCGTAACATATGGTTGTGTTTTGTCTTCATAGAGCTCCTGTAGTCTCTTCCCCTTGAGAGTGTTGTCATCAGCCTGTATGACAATGTAGAATATGAACTTGAAGTTCTTTCTTCTCCCCTGCCTCATCTTCGTGAGAGTCTTCTGTGCTAATTCCAGAGGACACTAAGCCGAAGACATCATTGACCATGTCCGGGAAGACCTATCATTATTATTTTAAGAAAATGTAATGTCCTCCATCTTTTATATTTGTATTTGAGATTTTATCAGAAATATACAATTATTCATCTATATGATTGGGAGATTTTGATCTTATTCACTTCTTAATACTTCAAATATAATATCACCAATACAGTGAAGATACTTGTAACCTTATCAAGAATAGTACATATAAATCCTTTATTTAAAGACAAGGTTTGATATAAAAGCACCAATGTCATATTATATCTAGCTGCTACTGTAGTGTTGGATGATATCCATGCTGAAATTTGTCCTATTCTTGTATTTTTTCAGGATCTCTGGTTATTTTATTAAAGTTTAACGTTCAAAAGTGTCTGTCATATTTATCTACAAGTATGTTGTTGAGTATGCCAGTTATCCTATTGGATAATCCTAAAAATGTGACCATATATCAAATTAATTAATAAATTAAGTCAGGTTATGACTTGAAGGTGAAGAACATTTCGAGTAAGGATATTACTCTTTTCTTTCAGATTCGTTTATTTTCTTGCATATTTGGAAACCAAAAGCCGAAGTCAGGGAATACAAAACAATCCGATTCTCCTAATAATATAGGAAGATGAAAGCTAAAGGAATGCTGATAGCACAAGATTATATTATTCATACCTAAATAAAAGCTGATAACAGGGATGGATGCTGTAAGATTTAACTGACATCGGTTGAAAGATAAGTAAAATGTTTTTTTTTTTTTTTTTTTTTTTTAGAAATTTACCCTCAGTTAGGTTACGAAATATCAATGGAAGGTAGCTTATGTATAGTTTAGTGTTCAATATTGTGTCGAGTATATACTATTTGAAAAAGTAAAATATCGCAGAAATTCTCTTGAAAGTGATATTTTTCTCAAATAATTTTTTAGAGGGTTGGTCATACATTTTGTCATTACATTATTAGTTTTATGCCAGTATACTATGGAGTCATACTAGATATACAAATATTTTTCAAAATGTAAATTTTTGAGTCTCAACAGTGATGCATTAGATAGTGTAAGATTAGATAGTATACTTTCATGGGCCATATATTTTAAACACTCGGCCATAGAGCCATAGAATACCATACTTAATAAACCTTTAGTATGATACTTGTCATATAATCAGTAATTGTAATGTGTCCTTGAAATTCATATCATTCTAGCAAGAAAGCCTAACATTGAATATTTGAAAGTCTAGTATTTCACTTCCTATACGCACAAAAGTTATTCATAAACTGATTTCACTAGGGACCCCTTATTGGATATTTGAAGCAAGTCTAGAGTCTTGATTACTAAAGTAGGATATATCTTATTGATATAATTTTCCTTCCAGCACTGAAGTATAACTATTTCTGTCAACAGACCTTGACTTCCTTGTTTAATGGAAAATCATGCAAGCCAATCAATTTACTAAATTTATTTTTAAGTGAATTCTTACATTAACGTTTATTATTTTACCCAACACCTAATGTTAGCAAGTGGCATTTTATGGAACAGGTTTAAAGAGAAATGATTTAGTCTTGAGTTAATGTTTTAGATGTATAGATGTATTTAATCTTTAATGTATAAATTATAAGGAAAATCCCTCGTGTTCAATGCCTCTATCGTCCATGGATTTTGTTCTTACAGAAACAAGATAATTTAAATCATCAGGAGAGAATGGAAATTCTACTTCACCGACTATTTATATGAATGATACCTTATTAAGAGTGATATTGGAGCTACCATGCGGTGTTATAGATATGGTTGTAGAATAACTTTTGACTTGGAAATTTGCACTGCTTCTTTTTCTGATAAGGTGTAACTACTACTACTTAATCATTAAAAAATGTTTATTAACAAAGTATTTCTCTTAGAGTTAGGTTTTAGAATTTTAATCTGGAATCAGTCATCTTTATACTTATGAATTGTCTTCATAAGACAAGAAGTATATATAAAATAAAAATGGTAATTAAGTTAGTTCTTAATGGCAGGTGTTTAAATAAAGTACTTCATAAGACTGTTCCCTATAGCTTATATTGAAATCTTGTAATTCTGAAGATAAATGATAAACGAAGGGGGTTTCTTAGATTTAAATAATCCTTAATGTTAAAAATTTTATATTTTTACTAGATCTGTGTTTTTAAGTTGTGTGTGTTTTCCTGCTGAATATTTTGAAGATTCTTTTATGAGTATGACGTGAATATCACCCATAAAATTGCCTGGTAATTTCAAGATAAATATATCCTCTAGTGATGTGTGACAAACTGTATATAGGAATAGTTGAAAATGGATAATATCAGTCGAAGGAGGTACGTTTTAGCGAAACTATGAAATGCACATTGTAAGAGGAGTAATTCATAAATATCTTTTCAGGATGCAGTTGGTCACTTGCTTGAAGTTAACAAAGAACAAACAGAAGATATAATAGTGGCCATTAATTACAAGAAAACTTCTGTTCTTCTGTGCAAGTGGAATTCATCTTCTTTATTTTCAAGAAAAGACAATACTCTCCATGGAATTAATCATTTTCATAATTCTTGTGTAGATCTGTTTACAGTGAGGCTCTAAGTACCTTGATATTGCCAAACTACTTTGCTTCAGTTAGCTGTTAGAGTTTAGCTACAAAACTAATATTTTACTATATATCTTAAAATATGTTGCTGTTTCTGCCATATAGTTTTCTTTTTACATTATGCTGATTAAGTCTTAAGTATCGTAAATACTAATGTCAGTTTTTTTATTTGAAATTATCAGCAAAGAACATAGCGTAAATTTAAGTTTGACTTTATTTGCAACTTGAAATATCAGCAACTTTGACCACTATCTTAGATTTTTGCTATCTTGTTTCATACTAAATTTACTAGAAGCCTCACTATTAAGTCTCACCCTCACTAATATATTGTTATCAATTGGAAATTTTTATATAGTGTTTTGTTCATATTTATAGGAGGTATAGGAATGTTGGTAATACCTTATTTTATCAGGTCTAGAAAAAGTTACCGGTATGTGATTTTCAGTTTTGTGACACTTTATTTGAATTTGATTGGACTTTATATATTCTTGTGACGTAAAGTTCAACTGATGGTCAGTTTCTCAATCAAATGAGGTCCTACTGGGTGGTAATATTTATAGTGACTTCTATTCTTCGTTGTAACTCAGTGATACCGTGCTTCTGATGTCACCTGTGGATATTGAACTAAGACTGATAGATTGGAAAGCTTCTTAACAATTCCAGGGCTTTTATCCTGTGTTTTACCTTATGATATTATAAGGTTCTGTTTCTCTCCTTACTTTCCATTAGGTCTTCCTATTCTCTCAGTATTTGTGGATCATTAAGCTTTAATTAGAACATAGCATATGCCCTTTGATGACATAGAACCTATGACGATTGTTATGCTGTTTCGGAGTTTTCTGCTTAGATGCTGTTTTTTTTCTTTTTTTTTTTTTTTTTTTTTTTTTTTTTGAATATCCAGTATTCAGCAACGTTAATTTAGTTCCAATTTCCTTGCCTTGTTTGATTTGAAACCTGCTCATAATGTTGAACAGACTGAAGAATTGCACATTATATGCATTATTTGGTTTGATCATAATTCTTACCACATTTTAATTGACTGGTTTGAATGAACGGTGGTAAACTTTGCTAAGCTATCAAGTCTATAGTCTTAGTAACTGATTATACAGTATACGAAGGATTTGTCCGGAAATTTATTCTCTCGGATACTTCAGAAAGTGCTCTGAAGGTTTCGTCCAGAAATTTATTCTTTCGGATACTTTGCCAGGTGTTCTGAAGGTTTTGTCCAGAAACTTACTCTCTCGGATACTTTAGAAAGTGTTCTGAAGGTTTCGTCCAGAAATTTATTCTCTCGGATACTTCAACAATTATTCTGAAGGTTTTTTCCAGAAATTTATTCTTTCGGATACTTTAGAAAGTGCTCTGAAGGTTTCGTCCAGAAATTTACTCACTCGGATACTTTAACAATTGTTCTGAAGGTTTTGTCCAGAAATTTACTCTTTCGGATACTTTAGAAAGTGCTCTGAAGGTTTCGTCCAGAAATTTATTCTTTCGGATACTTTGCCAGGTGTTCTGAAGGTTTTGTCCAGAAATTTACTCTCTCGGATACTTTAGAAAGTGTTCTGAAGGTTTTGTCCAGAAATTTATTCTCTCGGATACTTCAACAAGTGTTCTGAAGGTTTTGTCCAGAAATTTATTCTTTCGGATACTTTAACAAGTGTTCTGAAGGTTTTGTCCAGAAATTTATTCTCTCGGATACTTCAACAAGTGTTCTGAAGGTTTTGTCCAGAAATTTATTCTCTCGGATACTTCAACATGTGTTCTGAAGGTTTTGTCCAGAAATTTATGCTCTCGGATACTTCAACAAGTGTTCTGAAGGTTTTGTCCAGAAATTTATTCTTTCGGATACTTCAACAAGTGTTCCGAAGGTTTTGTCCAGAAATTTATTCTTTCGGATACTTTAACAATTGTTCCGAAGGTTTTGTCCAGAAATTTATTCTTTCGGATACTTTAACAATTGTTCCGAAGGTTTTGTCCAGAAATTTATTCTCTTGGATACTTCAACAAGTGTTCCGAAGGTTTTATCCCGAAATTTATTCTCTTGGATACTTCAACAACTGTTCCGAAGGTTTTGTCCCAAAATTTATTCTCTTGGATACTTCAACAACTGTTCTGAAGGTTTTGTCCCGAAATTTATTCTCTCGGATACTTCAACAAGTGTTCTGGAGGTTTTGTCCCGAAATTTATTCTCTCGGATACTTCAACAGGTCTTCTGGAGGTTTTGTCCCGAAATCTATTCTCTCGGATACTTCAACAGGTGTTCTGGAGGTTTTGTCCCGAAATTTATTCTCTCGGATACTTCAACAGGTGTTCTGGAGGTTTTGTCCCGAAATTTATTCTCTCGGATACTTCAACAGGTGTTCTGAAGGTTTTGTCCCGAAATTTATTCTCTCGGATACTTCAACAGGTGTTCTGAAGGTTTTGTCCCGAAATTTATTCTCTCGGATACTTCAACAAGTGTTCTGAAGGTTTTGTCCAGAAATTTATTCTCTCGGATACTTCAACAAGTGTTCTGAAGGTTTTGTCCTGAAATTTATTCTCTCGGATACTTCAACAATTGTTCTGAAGGTTTTGTCCCGAAATTTATTCTCTCGGATACTTCAACAACTGTTCTGAAGGTTTTATCCCAAAATTTATTCTCTCGGATACTTAAACAAGTGTTCTGAAGTCTCTGTTCATGGATCGTACTGATCCCTTATATTTTATCATTGGTTGATTGTTTATGGTTTGATGAATTGGAAATGCTAACGTTTTTAAGCATTCTACAAAATTCAGAGGATATCTTGCTTGGAAAGTTGTTCCTAATCAAGTCCTGAAACATGATTATTTAGACTTAAGATATTTCTCTCATCGTGAAAGGTTTATTGTGTTTTATATTGAAAATACCGATCTCATTCGAAGATATAAAGGTGATTTCATAGCTTAGTTTCCTTTAAATATCAGTTTTTCTGAGGGTTTTCTGTTTGGCTCCTCTTTAAGGAATAGTTGAAATCATTTTGTCAAAATTTGTTGCTGAAGGAAAATATTGAAATTGAATTTGAATCTACAATATTCATAAGTATCAGGAGATTTAAATGATTTGATCAAATCAATAGAAACCAATGACTAGTTCTCAATAATATTAATAAGTTCTCATGTCTGTTCCAGTTAAATTTCACCCTAAGGACACCATTACACCTATGCTTTCCTTCTTTGGGACTCTTAATATTAGTTGATAGCATTTAGAGAAAATTATGTGATCTATTTTGATCTTCCTATATCAATTTAAAATATTTTCCTTCATACTTAGGTTTGCAATGTTTTACAGGGCTTTTATAAGTTCCAGGATTATGTCTAATTTGAAGAAAGTTTTAGGCCACTCTAGCTGACAGTTTTGAAAGGGCCAGTTTAGTCTCAAGAGATTTTAAATCTTTCCTTGACTTTTTTTTTCTTTTTGTGAAGTGGTGATAAGGTCTGTTTTAAAATATCTCCTTAGAGTAAATTTTGATATCCTGTGTGTTTGCTATTTTGCCCTATATAGTTGTTTGTGAGCAATCCTTGTTTACAGATTTTTTTTAAAGATAATTCTGTTTTAAAAATATATTTTTAGTCACTTCTGGTATAAAGCGCTTTCTTTAGTATTCAGGTTTTTGGCGAATTTTTTGTTTCAAAATGTCTTGCCGAGTTCCTCTTGTTTCAGGGATTTTGTCTGGGCAAAGATTAGCTATTGGGCAATGCCTTGATTTATCAAGCTTTCGTGATTATACTCCTTAAATCCAATTTGCTTAAAACTTCATCTGTAGCACTCCTTAGTCTATGAAATTACTTGAGGAACTTCTTAGTCATAGGTTGTGGAGAAATGCGGGCTCTGCATGTTTCTTTTAGGTTATTTGGGATGCACATTATTCTATACAGCAATCATAGAATTTTTTATCAATGAAGTTATTCGAGGCGTTTCTTGATTCATGAAGCTATCCTGGGCACTTATTTCATTTACTAGTTTTTAGTATTCCCTCGTTTGCAACAGTTTGTAGCATACACAGGTTTATTCAGGACACAACTTTGTCTATGGAGTTATTTGACTTATTCCTTTGTCCATTAATTTATTCATGACCCTTCTTGGTTTTGGAAGTTTTTCCGAACACTTTCGTCTTCAGTGTTATTTAGAACATTTCTATGGGGGGTTGCCTCGGGCACTCATTGGAAAATGAAGTCATCTGAGATATTCATTGATCTGCAATATATTTGGGGACAATATTGCCTATGGAATTACTTAGAGCAGTCCTTTGTGTATGAAGTCATCCACTGCACACCGTTGTCTAAAGAGCTGTTTTTTTGCACTCATTGGATTGATTAATTTATGTCACTCATTATTTTCTTGTATCTATTCAACTAATTCCTCGTTTAATTTTTTTTTAATCGCTCTTGTTTTCATGAATTCTAGTTTTCTTGTCAATCTTTTGGCTCCGGAGTTATCTTGCATTGCTTTGCCAATTAAGATCTAGTGGATTTTAGATTTATACACATTTCCAATAAGTTTGTGTTTATCTTTTGGGGGATATTTAATTTAAAAGAGAACTTTAGTATTAATGGAATTCAAGGTATGTTGCTAGCATGTAGCCCCTTAAGTTTCTCTTCCTATGCTATCTGGCAAACGGTCATAAAACTGGCGAGAAATTGGCTTCTTCCCCTTTTTGGTTTTTTAAATAAGAAAATATTAAAAGCTTGCTATTCTGTAAATTTCTTGAGCATTGATAAAGACAATCGTGTACAGTAACTAACCTTTGCTTTCTTTATATTAAAATTAGTGTATTCGAATTTTACAATTCAATGTTTTTTTTTTTTAAGGATGAAAACAAACTGGAATAGTTCTTTTGATTTATATGTTACAGATAAAGAATAGTATGGCATCTTATATGTCTCATTCTTTAATATGTGAATAATTCTTAAATATTTGTCAAATTTTGTTCCAACACCCATCCACCCTTTGACCTTTTGTATTGCTTTGCAACAGTCTCTCTCTCTCTCTCTCTCTCTCTCTCTCTCTCTCTCTCTCTCTCTCTCTCTCTCTCTCTCTCTCTCTCTTTCTCTCTAGCAGAGAGTTTTCTAGTCAATATTTCCTAAGTCAGATCCAAGCCTAAATGTATTGCAGTAATATAAAACAATGTTTGTGGATAAAGTAGTAAACTATATTAGTTGATGGAAATATTATATATGTAAGTATAGGAGAAGGAAGACCATGTCATGAAATGAAGTAGAGTCCAGCTCATTAGATATTTGTGAATGACAATAGCCTTGGAGTAAAGTTTAATGATATTAAAGGTCATAAGTTCAGGTTGATATTATGGATTTAAATAATATTGATAAAGTGTATGTCAAGTTTTGATAAATAGAAATAAGCTGTAGCAGGTCAGTTCCTAAAATTGTTCTAGTTTATATATAAACCACTAACTGTATAACTATTGTATGAAGTAAAAAAATCAGAATTATGACCATTGAATGATATTAGAAAGGATCTTGTTTAACTGGGAGTTATAGAAGGTCACCCCAGCAAGCAGCTGATTACTGAAAAACTCCTGCAGAGAATTATATAGTTAGATGAAAATTTTAATTTTTTGGGTCAAAAGAACCTTAGTATTGACTGTTTGTGTTTAGCTAAAGGGAGGGGGAAGAGTTTGTAATCATATAGTTATGTAGATAGAAGTGGATTTGTGATTATTTATACATTAGATGGGGTATAAAATAGATGCATTCTAATGGCCACTCCAGTCTAAGGAAGCTCCTTCAATTTCCAGGTACTTTGGTAATCTAGTAATATTCTCTCTCTCTCTCTCTCTCTCTCTCTCTCTCTCTCTCTCTCTCTCTCTCTCTCTCTCTCTCTCTCTCTCTCTCTCTCTCTCTCTTTCTGGGGGCTACACGAATATACCTTGAAGAATAACATGCTAATTAGTAAAGGTAAAGAGAGATTTTATTCACATTTTCCAATAGGGTTGAATTTTGAAGTTCTCTTTCATCTCAACTTAATGCTCACCTCCAATTTCAGATCTCCCACTCACCATCCTTGATCCTTCCTAATCCTAAGTTTGGAAATGTTATAAAAATACCAAAGACTCGCCTCATATGGCTGATGTGTCTCCCACTGCCCCCCTCCTCTTTAAGCATTAGCATTTGCCAATTTATTCCTCACTATAAATAGGGCTAAAGGGTCCATGAGGTAGATCCTGATCTTAACTAGAGTAATCACTTGTTCTTTTGGACTGTTAATTTATTCCCCATGTACAGAATTTGTTCATTCTTTTACTGGTGTCGTGAGAGCGGTAGCTCAATGTGTTTATATGAATATATTGTTCTTGTCAAAGGCCAATAGCCTGTACTGGTAAACATTTTGGACTTTATTCTGCTTGTTGATTCAGCTGTCTTGTCAGTGTACGTTTTATCCTGACAGCTAAAGTCATGAATATTATGGCTGTGTTATGCCATTATCAAATTGCTCAAAAGCCTCAAATTCTTTAAATTTACAATGGTTTATCAGATTTTAAATTTTGGTATAATTAATCTTATTTGATTCAAATATTTCAGAATGTTTAAGAAGCTTGCATTGTAGGTGGTTATAATGTCAAATGTACAGGTTTTGGTACTATCATTTTAATTTCTTGCAAAGTTATATGCACTTGATTCAATGACAAAAATATCAAATTGGTTATAAACTGTGTAATGTAAGTAGTGGAAAATCTATCTAATGTAAAAGGATTGTGATTTAATGTGCTTCAGACATGTTAATGCTCTTTTTGAAGTTAATGTGTAATCAGTGGTAATTGTTATTTTAATTTTCTTCATAAAAACTTCCAGTTCAAATGTAATTAAAATGTTTAAGATTAATGATAAGTGTACTTAACGTAAGTGTTTCAAGGAATTTAGTAAGAGGGTCATTTTGAAGTCCTGCATTTCAGAACTTTTTATTATGGCGAGATACCTGGGCTCTCTGAAAAGGTGCACAGCTCGGTTCAGAAACTCCATTTTGTTTCTTGTCTCGTGTCGTTTGGGCCCATGACTTAAAGGAGGGATAAATAACACTTTAATCATTTTTAGATAAACTGTGTAATAAGTTCTTGAATATGTTATCGTTGACGTGAAAGCTGTCCAAGTGTGTGTTTGTGTTGTTTAAAGGGTGGGAAAACTGATTTGGTATGAAGAATAGTTTTGTAAATCGTTGACAAAGAATCTCGTCAGGTTTGTGTGTGTCAAGTGCTGAGTTTCCTGGAATTTTTTTCCATTTCCTTATATTGTTAAAGGTATGAAAGTTCCATTTCCATAAAATTGCTTTGTTTATGCATTCTCAAAACCCGTGTTTTAAAGATGCATTGATTTCTGGGTAGGTTTTTCTTGGTTAATGCAATACTGATGTGCAGATAAGGTTTTGTATTTAAAGTGCATCCTTCCTTGAGGGAAATTCATAATATTGTAAGATCTGTTGGGTATTTTACACCTGCAAAATTCCCAATAATTAGAATATCGCAATCCAAAGTTCAGTTGTACCCTAGATATAGATTAGCCATAGTTCGCTTTGCTAATTTTTTCAACCCCTTAACTATATTTAGGGTTAGATATCCTGACAATGCATTGAAATTGTCAGATTTTTAGATTGTACGCTGCATCATGGATAGGTTCATACCTGACATTTGTTGTGTAGCCATTTCAGCTTTTGTTTGTTCGTTAGCTTGTATGGCCTTTTGCCAGTTTTCTGTTTATGTTAGAGAACTGGTATCAATTTATCCTAGTTGAAACTAACGCCAAATTTGAGTACAGTTGTAATGATGAAAATACTTCACACTCGGCATATGAATGGTTATCAAAGTTGTAACAAACCTTACTCATTATTTGAATGAGAAATTTACAAAGTGTCATATTAAATGAGGGTATAATTTAGAAGGTGATAGAACAATATTAAAGGTTATGTCTTCAGATGTCTCTTGAGATTTTAGTTGTGGCGAAAACGAAGTATGCTCCACTTACCTTGTAAATAATCATTGCTAATTTTTCTCCTCACATACTTGAAGTATACCATTTGTTTAATTGTTTGCCCTCAAGGGATCATCAGAGCTTACTCGGGCTTGAGTAATTTGAATATTAGATTGAGAATTGTAGGATTAGATCATCATATCTTATCACACCATTTATGTATCCAGTGGATGACTCTGTCATTTGCTCCCTGTAGATCTACATCAGATCATGCAGGTCCTATAGTCTATTTCTTTTAGCGATGCATATTTGCACCGACTCGCGGCGGTTCCCTTTTAGCTCGGAAAAGTTTCCTGATCGCTGATTGGTTAGAATTATCTTGTCCAACCAATCAGCGATCCGGAAACTTTTCCGAGCTAAAAGGGCACCGCTGCAAGTCGGTGCAAATATGCATCGCTAAAAGAAATGGACTATAGTGACCAGCAGCATTGAATGTGGCCCACGGTCTAGGACGATTCACCATTGGGCAATCAGCAATGGTGACATGTCCCCACTTCTGAAGTCTATCTCTTGTTTTCCCAGCGTTGGATCTTGCTCTTTTCTGTTAAGGAACCCTCATCAAGGTAGGTGTTCATTAGGGTCAGGTTGTGCTTCATTGGTTGAATTACAGTCACTTTCCCTCCACTTCATCAATCTGTAGGCAACATGGTTTTTCTTGGTTTTAGTCGCTGTCTTGGATGGCTTGGACCAGTGATTATTTGATAGGCTCTATTAAGCTCTGGATTCACTTTCTTTACATGGCACAATCTTTCCCATACTGGTGACAATATTCTGCAGTAGAATAGCAGACTGCTAGAGCAGTTTGTTTAAAAGTTTTTGGGTATGATTCCCACCTGGTTTTGGCTAATTTGCTAAGCAGGTTGTTTCTTGTTGATAGTTTTCCCTTTAGTTTGTTTATGTGTATTTTAAAGCTAAGAGTTCTGTCAAGAGCAACACCTAGATATGCAAGATGTTGGTGGATATCTAATTTTTTATTTTTTCACATGATCTTTAGTTTCTGGTTAATGTAGTGATTGTTAAGGTGGAATGAACGCACCTGCATTTTGCTGGGGTTTGCATTGAGTTGCTATTTTTTTTTATAGTATACTGAGAGAGATAATAAAGTTCTTGATAGTCTCTATTTCTTCAAAGAATCTTGACTTTGTGGCAATGCATAGGTCGTCTGCATATATGAAACATAATATATCCTGAAACTCTGGTTGGTCATTTGTTTAAGTGTTAAACAAAATGGGAGCCAGTAAAGAGCCTTGTGGGAGACCGTTCTTTGGAGTCCTCCACCTGCTTGTTTTGTTATCCGTTTCTATGAAGAATTGTTGATTTACAATTAGTGACTCTATGATTCATACTATGTTGGCATCTTTAACTGTTTGGGCAACTTCTAGGAGTGTCCAGTTGTTGACAATATTGTATTCAGCTGTAAGGTCTGCAAAGGCTGTCCCATAGATGTGTCTGTTATCAAATCCATCCTTGATGTTAAGTAGCATGATCAGCCTGGTCAGAAGCCTGCTTGGTTGGGTGATAGTTTTCCTTCTATCTTTGGAGATATTCGGGCCATTATCATGCATATATATAGTTTATATAAGATGCATAACAATGATATTAGTCTGCAACCTTTGGGTGATAAAGGGCCTATACCTGGTTTTAGCAATGCTATTACTTTGGCTGTTCTTCATATCTTTGGTGTTCGATAGGTTATTGCACATTTACTGAATAAGGCAAGAAGCTATTCGTCTGTTTTCTTACCAAAGTGTAAGATCATCTTTACTGTAATTCCATCTAAACCAGCTGCCTTCCCAGTTTTAAGAAATTTCATGACCATATTAAGTTATTGCATGGAAAATGGTAGGAAATCCTGGTTACTCTCAGACATATCTCGTTCCATGTCCATGTTATTTTTGGTTTTCCATTTACTAAGAGTTGGTGGGCCACTTAATTGGGGGTGACTGCAGCTATTCTTGGCAGGCTTTGATCTTAAGAGTTCAATTTTTAAGGGGGTGTAACCATTTTTTTGCTGTTATGAGTCAAATTGATGTTAATTATAGTTTCTTGCCAGTGTTGAGATCTTTCATGGCTAATTGAGCTTCTCCAAGCTTAATTAGGGAGTGGTTAAGTTCTATCTCTCCTACCGATCGCCATGGCTTAAGACCTTTAGACTTTGCCTCTGAATCAGGCTGTGAGCAAATCATAAATGAAGCTACTCACAGGTCTGGTAATTGCTTGGACCTCATATACACTGACTCCCCTGGCGTTATAACTAGTAAGGCTGGTTCTCCAGTAGTGAAGACTGAGCAGCCTGTCCCTGATATATCATACTCTTGTAAAATTTATATGAAATCCCAAGCAGACTGGAATGGGATTTTGCATGATCTTTTGTGCTTGAATTGGTCACAATTATATAGTAGTGTAGATCCTGTTGTCCCTTTGAATGAGAATCTAGTCAACATACAGTAATTAATAGGCGTATCCCTTCTCTTGGGCTAAGGTACCGAGTGAAGGACAAACCGTGGTTCAATGAGGATTGTAGACGTGCTTATTTGGAGAAGCTGGAGGCCTATCACCTTTGGAAGGGTAACAGATCAGATTTGACCTGGAACAACTAAACTCAGCTTCAAGCTTTTGCACAGAGAGTTTATGCCTCAACTGAAAAGGAGTACAATTTAACCATAAAAGAAACCCTTTCTGGTACAACTCAGGAACATAAATGGTGGTCTACCCTTAAATCTGCACTCTTTGGTGTAGATGCAACAGTTCCTCCTTTACTTAAACCAGATGGCTCAGTCACTCACTGTCCAAAGGAAAAGGCAACCCTTTTGGCTGATGTTTTTGACAGTAAACAGAGTAATGAAAAACTTGAACTTCCTCATTCCTGTTTTCCTGAGGCTAAACTAACTAGTTTAGCTTTTCGATCTCGTGAGATTAAAGCTCTGTTGATGGACCTTGATACTTATGGAGGTGTAGACCCAAATGGTATTTATTCTTTGTTTTTATAAAGACAACAGATTTCTTAGCTCCAAAGTTATCTGTTATTTTGCGCAAGTTAGCAAGAAGAGGAGCTTTTAGCCCTTGTTGGAGAATTGGTAATGTTACTCCCCTATGTAAATGTGTTTGTGGTAGCTCAAGTCCCACTGATTACCGCCCAATTTCCATAACTCCCATATTATCTAAAGTTTTTGAATGTCTTCTGGCAAAACGTCTTAATAGGTTTGCTGAAGGTAATCATCTACTCCTTAGTTTGCAATTTGGTTTTCGTAAAGGCCTTGGAGCATGTGATGCCCTTCTTACAATCTCCAATGCTGTACAGAAATCCCTTGATTGTGGTTTGGAAGTTCGTATGATTGGCATTGATTTCAGTGCTGCCTTTGACTGTGTTAATCATGAGGCCCTTGTTTTCAAACTGAAACAGTTGGGAGTAGGTGTGTCGTTTTTTAGCATTATTATTGATTTTTTAAGTAATAGATCTCAAAGAGTTGTTGTTGATGGGCACCATAGTGAGTATAGGAATGTGATATCCGGTGTTCCACAGGGTAGCGTTCTTGGCCCATTACTTTTCATGCTATATACACATGACGTGGTTTGGCCTAGAAAACAAGCTTGTTGCATATGCAGATGATGCTACTCTCTTTGCATCAATTCTATCCCCTGAATGTAGATTTGGGGTTGGTGAATCCCTTGATAGAGATTTAGCTAAAATTAGTGCATTGTGCAAATTATGGGGGTATGAAGTTGAATCCTAACTAAACTCAAAGTAGGATTGTAAGTAGGTCAAGGACGGTGGCTTCTCAACATCCGGATCTCAGTATTGATAATGTTTCTTTAAATTTGTATGAATCTTAAAATTTTAGGTGTGATTCTCGACAGCAAATTTACTTTTGAGAAACACATTAGGTCTGTTTCTTCTTCAATTGCACAAAAAATTGGCTTATTGAGAAAGTCTTACAAGATTTTCAGTGATCAATCTATTCTGAAAAAGTGTTTTAATTCTTTCATTCTATCTTGTTTCGAGTACTGTTCTCCTGTCTGGTCTTCAGCTGCTGATTCTCATCTTAATTTGTTGGACAGAAACTTACGGTCTATTAAATTTCTTATTCCTGATCTAGATATTAATCTTTGGCACCGTCGTTCAATTAGTTCATTATGCATGTTGCATAAGATTTTTTATAACTCTGACCATCCTTTACATTCAGATCTCCCTGGACAATTCTATCCTGTTCGTAATACTAAGCAGGCAGTTAATTCTAATAGCCAGGCCTTCTCCATCATGAGGCTCAATACTACACAGTATTCTAGAAGTTTTATTCCAGCTGTTACCAAGTTGTGGAATGATCTTCCTAATCGGGTAGTTGAATCAACAGAACTTCAAAAGTTCAAAGTTGGAGCAAATGTTTTTATGTTGACCAGGCTGACATGAGTCTTTTTATTGTTTATATATGACATATCTGTTTTTGACGTTGTTAATAGTTTATATAGGACATATCTGTTTTGACGCTGTTACTGTTTTTAGAATGATATATTGTTAATTTATTCTCATCATTTTTATGTATTTCCTTATTTCCTTTCCTCACTGGGCTATTTTTCCCTGTTGGAGCCCTTGGGGTTATAGCATCTTGCTTTTCTAACTAGGGTTGTAGCTTGGCTAGTAATAATAATAATAATAATAATAGTTTTATCGTAGGCAAATGACTCTTCATTATACGCCTCTATATATCTTCTGTACAGTTCTTTGCTTTGGTCATTGAGGCCAGGGGTTTAGGTATTTCTGCATACTCTAGGGATGTTTTTTACAGTCTTCCACACTAATGATTGAAAAATCTCATACTGCTGAGTTTCAGGAGACATGTTTGATGTCTCTGCTTTTATATTACTTCGGTAATCTTCCCATTTTGCTTTGCGGTACTTAAATCTGAGGTTTTATTGATTGGGCTCTCTAAGTCCAATGGCAGACTTTATATCGATGGTCATTGGTTGGTGTTAAGATTGAGAGATTGGATTAAATTTGGTCTTTGCAATGTTTTGGTGGTGCTTGGAAGAGACAAAAGCTAAGTCTGGGTTGTTCCTTCTTCTCCAACGTTCACGAGGAAACCACTCCGTGGTGTCGCTATTTAAATCAATCGTTACAACATGCGCTGATGGAGATGCACAAATATTGAAAGTGAAATATTGCCAATTAGATATTACATAACCAAGCTACCTTACTCTTATGTCTTTGTTCCAGTGAAATGGGGTTACTCACACATCACCCTCTCTTCTCTCTCTCTAAAACCAAAATGGGGTTGTGCCATTGGTGCCCCTCACAGGATTCTCTGTAGGCGTTACTAAATGGTTTTGGCAGCGTCCCTTTAGACCCTACTGTAGCTGCACTAGCTTCACTGCCTTCAACTTTACTTCCTTCCCTGCTTTCAACTTTACTTCCTTCCCTGCCTTCATTCTCCCATCTTGCAGTCCAAACTCTTATAACTTTTACTTCAAAGTGTACCTGTACTGTTTTCCTCAGGTTGCACTTGGGTGTTGAATGGTCTCAAAAACCCAAGTTCTTGACTATATTCTTATATTCAATTCAATCACCTTCTTAAAAAACGCAAATCACAGGACTCCCTGTTGGATCATTTTTATTTCTTATTTTCTAGGTCAATTGTTTTAAGCTACTTTCACTTTCTATGATGGTTATTTATGACACATCAGTATAGCAAAAGGATTAAAACCCTGTAGATTTCAAGTCCTTGATATCAGTGTCTTGATTTAATTATGATGTGAATTTGCAAATATTGAATTTTACGACTTTGTGGTATTCAAATGTTATGAATTCCACTGCAAGGAATTAGGGATTACTGTTCTAGTATTGAGTTACTGGTGTGAGATTCTTATGGAGAAGTTAGGTCGTTCCTTGGCCTATTTACTTTCAATACATCATAGACCAAGTTGGACAAGGAAAGTCGGATTTTGGCAGTGTTTCTTGATTAAAGAAGTCAGACTAAAAAGATTTTAATTACAGCTTGTTTTATGTTGATGGGTGCGTATCAGGACTGCAGATTTTTCATGTAAAATTAGGGTGGATTCTGCATTGTAGTTCCCGCTGCGTAGCTTCTGAAGAAATATCATTTAGCTGTGTGATAAATTGGAAAATTTCCTCTATCCAATTAGTAAGTAGGCCTAAAATATCCAGTTAGTCAGCCCATTGATAAGGGTAAACTCGAGTTTCTTGAGATGTATTTTCCCCGAGCGTAGAATCCTCAGCTATAGTAAGCAGAAGATATAAAAAATCGCTATTTTAAGGTTTTGAAATAACTCGTGTTATAATCTTGAAAAGGTAAAATCCTCACATGAAGTTTTAGTATATGCCTAAACATTATAGATTTTCAGGGATAACTGTCTTAGAACTTAAAATTTTAGTTTTTAATAGTTTTTAATTTAAAAGTTGTGTTTTTTCTACACTATTTTATAAAAAAAGATATTTAAAGAGCAAATTCTTTTATCGATTTTAGATTTTTGAGGTATTAACCATGTGATTTGCTAAAGTATCTAAGGAAAAAAATTCAGTCTTCATAAAGTCACCGATATACAAATAATAGAAGATTATAATTAGTCTTTTTATTCATTGAAATTTGAGTTTGATGCTTCGCTCTTTAATAATAGACACTTTCCAAACAATAGATAACATTTATAGAAGTCATAATTGCGGATCCTCTGTTTTTCTATTTAGAAAACGATTCTAATTTTATTTTTATCCTGAATCAAAACGAGTAATGAATTCATCATTATTAAATATTATTTTAGTGAACTGCTGGGTATTATAAATAGCCTAATTAATTATTTGATAATGTAAAGATATTTTTGTCTTCGTTGGTAAATTTTTTCAACTATCTTACATTGAAATTATTTATCAGCTCAGAGATTGATTGATTGATTGATTCTGTTGGTACATTTTTTCAAGTACCTCACATTGAAGGATATTTATTAGCTCAGAGATTGATTGATTGATTGATTCTGTTGGTAATTTTTTTTTCAAGTACTTTACACTGAAGGATATTTATTAGCTCAGAGATTGATTGATTGATTGATTCTGTTGGTAATTTTTTTTCAAGTACTTTACACTGAAGGATATTTATTAGCTCAGAGATTGATTGATTTATTGATTCTGTTGGTGAATTTTTTTCAAGTACCTTACATTGTAAGATATTTATTAGCTCAGAGATCGATTGATTGATTCTTTTGGTAAATTTTTTTCAAGTACCTTACATTGAAAGATATTTATTAGCTCAGATTGATTGATTGATTGATTGATTTGAGGTTTTCTGGCATCCTGACATCGAAGGTCATTGACGCCGATTCGCTCAGAGACGTTTGCGTTCTGAACAAAACTAGAATCATGTCTTTTATTCAATATATGTTCATCCTGTCTTAGTTTTCTGTAGAGAATATCGTCCTCCGTGAACGTGATCTCCAGCTGTCTGTCTGTCTCTTGTGTCTTTGATCATTCTGATAATTTTAAGAAGGCATTTTAAACTTCATTTCAGCTTGTGTTAAGCTAAAGTCTGTTAAGGACAGAAATCCAGAAAGTATCTCATTATCTTAACTATTAAAAACAGTTTGATTGTAACTATTTTGACCGTAACTTGCAGTCATATATTAAGTTACCCTTAACCTGTGTAAAGTACGTAAGAAATAATAACGAATCATCTTTGATTATTGGATGAGGATACCTTAAGGAACAATAATTATGCTTGTGGTATTAGAGTAAGAGATTATGAGCAGTGGAAAGTATAGTAAGAAATTCTAAGATGAGGAGTGTACCCTATTATGAACAGTTATTAGATGATGGCGTATATCAAGGGCTTATATGCTGGGGATAGTACACTGTAGTAAGGGATTATATTCTGTGGATAGTATACTGTAACAAGGGCTTATATGCTGTGGATAATATACTGTAGTAAGGGATTATATGCTGAAGATAGTATACTGTAGTAAGGGCTTATATACTGGAGATGGTATACTGTACTGTATTAAGGGCTTATTTGCTGGGGATAGTATACTGTAGTAAAGGATTGTATACTGAGATTAGTATACTGTAGTAAAGGATTATATGCTGAAGGTGATGTATTAAAGGATTATATGCTGAAGGTGATGTATTAAAGGATTATATGCTGAAGATGATGTATTAAAGGATTATAAAGTCAGGCTAGTATCTAATGGGGTTGACTTTATCAAATTCTAGGTGTCGAAGACATTTTCGTATTTTTAGGAGTATTGTATATGTTTGAGGTATTGTTTGTAGCCCTAAGTTTGTCACTAGGAGCTATATCAATTTTGAATTAACGCTTAATCTACCCCAAACAGTCGATTAGAATCTCATGGTCCATAAAATCTTTATCTGCATGTAAAATAAAAAACAGAAAATTTTATTTTTCTTTGTTTAGAATAGTATTGTTCAGGTTAAACTCGCTTTCCATCGTTGTTTTTCCAAGGGTTTGCATTCGAGAACTTTATTACACAAAGCTAAATTGATTTTGGTGTCCGCGTGTAAGATGAATGCGTACTTCGGTCCGATCTGACTGTCTGCTGGGAGGAGTAGCAAGGATGGTCAGGGCAGTAGTCTTGCACGGCTCTTCTCTTTTACCTGACTCAATCATGTGTATGAAATGGGACGAGACAGGGAGGCAACTTGGCATTTGTGAATCTTGTCTGCTTTTCACCCAGCTTCAGGTGTCTGTAGTAATGGATCGTTCTGAAATGGCACAAAGGACTGAAAATGACTTTTAACTTTTTTAGATTTTTAAGTTGTTTCCCATTCTAGAAAATTAATTATATTTAATTTTCTAAATTTATAATTTCATGTTTATTTAAAGAATTAACGTAACTATAATCGCTGGAATCTGCCTTATAGTAATGTAAATAATAATATAAATGTTTTACCATTCAACTTCAAGGAGCTCCAAACTATTCCTGAAGTCTTTAAATCACAATCCAGATATCATTTTATGTAAAATTATCAATAAAAAAAGAAAAAAAAAGAAGGAAAAGGAAAGCATTCAAGGGCCTAGTAGCATTGCTTCCTCAAAAGATTGCATTAAGTCCTGGTTACTAGGTGGGACAGGGGATGGCCTTGGTGGGCTTTCCTTTTCCTCCTTTATTTATTAATAATTTTATATATCTATTAGAGAGAGCACTACTTAATTACACAGTCATTTATCATGTAACTTCATATGCTGAGCTTCAAACGCATCATCAGTAGTTCATAAAAGAAAATGGGCACTGGCTAGTAAACAAAGAAAACGGGAAGTTTTGTCATTCCATGCACCATATTGGATGAAGGGGGTACTCGCCTAAAAGCCCATCTTGGTCGAATAGCGAGCCAATGGCATGACGAACTTGAAGTTTTCTTTGAATCTAAGGTGTTTAAAGCTTTTAGAAAATGGAGTTTCATAAATTTGGTATATTGTCATTGACTAAATAGTGTTTGTATTTGTTATATAATTAAAATGATTATACTGAAACCTGTCTCATGTTTGACATTCTAATCTTCTACAATAAAAATCTTTAACGAATTTCAAAGTTTTTCTTCATCCATGTTGTGTTAATTCGGAGATTCAAGTATACATGTTCCTAAAAATTCTAATTTAATAGATTCAAGATTGAATAAGAGGCTTTTGAGGAATAATAACTAATGGAAATAACTAGGTTATTATTATCATGACTTAAGTCAGGAAAAAAGCTTTGAGAGACAGCTGGATTAAGTAGTAGACTTTAGTCCAAAATGAAATACCGAGACATAGTTCGGCCATCTTGACTTTTGATATATCATAAAACACTGGCAATGCTGCTCTCAAACCCCAGTTTGGGGGTGAACAAACTCTAAATGTGGGGGATGAATAACAGTCCATAAGGACAAGTGACTAGTTAGGAGAGAGGACTATTTCATGAGCCTTTTGGCCCATTTTTCGTGGGGAATAAGGCATTTACTGTTGCTAGAAGGGGTAGGGGGGCGTTTAGGGAGAACACTCGGTCGTATGAGGTTTAAAATAGGGATAATTAGTTGTTTATTGTACTTCCGTTTTCTTTTCATTGTTGTACTTAACCTTTTTTATTTTTATTTCACGTTTTCTTTGTATGTATCAGGAGAAACTAAATTAAAGTAGTCATTACTTCATATGCATTTTATTTCGAAATTCCTGAGATTTTACAATGTTCTGCGTATGGTTAAACATAACAATAATGAAAACATAATAATAATGAAAACATAATAAGCATAAGGAAAATATAATAATTACTGGAGATCTTACATATAGGAAATTTCTAGGGTCTTGAATGATAATTTATGGCAAAAAAAGTAACATAAGAGTGCCAATGGTACAACTACATATGTTGAATAAGTAAAGGTAGATGGCCTATCATTTTGACGTCAGTGATATAGCCATTACTGACGAAGTCATATCTTGGGTTCATTATAGTCATTGCGGAAGAATTGCTTAATTCTTGATATCGAGTACAATATATCTGAATAGCTAATTAAAACCAACTTTATTCATAACAGAAATGAGACATAAGTTGAATAGTTCTAAGGTTTAGCTAAGGGGATTCATCAATATCCCCATAATTAATGGTAAATCATAAGATTTTAATTTTTCAAAATTGATATAGATAGGCATGACCAGTCTTATATGATAGAGCTCGACAATGAATAATCTCTACTCAGTAAACTATTCATAGAAATTCCTCATTTGACCCATACAGGCACACAAATCTCTTTCGCATTGCCATTAGTATCAATATTACAATGTGACCTGTGAAAATCAAATTAGGCTTTCTTGGAAATAGTCTACTGGGCAAAGGTTGTTCAGAGTCGATCTCTCTCATAGTTTACTGAACATAGGCTGTTCAGCAAATCAGTCTCACATTAGACTACTCTTGCATTTCTATCTCAGTTTTGAGAAATGAACAAAATCTTAAGACTTTAACATCTCTTCCGGAGGATATTAAGAAAACACCCCCTTACTAAACTCAAGGATTGCCCAGGTCTTCTCATTTCCATTATAGATAAAGTAGTAGATTTTAATTACCAATTCAAATATCTTCCACTCAATATCAAAGAAGGAACCATTTCCAGCTCCCTAACTATGATTAATCTAGGATATGACTAAAGTAGGCAGTAATGTTCATATTACTTACGTCAAAATGTTGGGTCATCTACCTTTACTTATTCAATGTATATAGTTATACTATTAACACTAGTATGTTTCTTTTTTTGCCATAAATTAACATTCAGGACCCTTGCTCATGAATAATCTACTAGTTTTACATTAAAGGAAACCTTGACATATCTACTTTTAAGAAATATTCTGTGAATGTCGATGTAAATGACTACTTGACTAATTCTCTATCTTAATACTACCATAACTCCATTTAAATTACTATTTCTCCAAAAAAAAAAAAAATTGATATAAATTTAGTTTTTAAAATGCTCCAAACTATAACTGTTATTAACTGTATAGGCTATATTCTAAACAGGAATACGAGGCAGTTAACTACATCTTTTGTATACAGAATATGTAAAGCTTAAAACCAATACACAAGAGATTTTATCCTCTTAACAGTAAAATTGTCATCTAAGGTTTTGACAAATCCCCGTTGACTAGAAAAAAAAATAAATAAATTTATATGATCTGATACTGCAAACAAGCATTTGGGATATTTCGGGAAAATAATTAGTTTAAGGAAAATACTAAAAAACATTTGATATGAAGTTTTGAGATAAAACTAAAAACACTTTAGGGAAAAAAAAAAGTTTCAAAAGAATTTAAACTTATTTCGAAATAGATATATTTTCTTATTGTGAATATAACCTTAATTTAGAGAGAGAGAGAGAGAGAGAGAGAGAGAGAGAGAGAGAGAGAGAGAGAGAGAGAGAGAGAGAGAGAGAGAGAGAGAGAGGTCTTCTGATGCTTAGAAATACTATTTAAGACCTTGAATGTAGTGTTTCCTTTCACAAATATTCTAAATTATTCTATTCATGACTTTCCTTGCTTCCCATTACTCAAGATAAATGGACTAGTTGCTCGCACAATATGTAAACCTATTTAGCAAATAAAGAAACGAAATCTTCAACAGAGCATACTTGTTTCTCCCTGTATATGAAATATATAAACAATATTTCTAGTGTTCGGGCTTTTTATGAAATTTTCAGTTAAGCAGAACGTTATTATTACAAAAAAAAAAAAAAAAAAAAAAAAAAATTGATATGGCAATTGTTTTGAAACAGACAAAATCATCAATTAATATTTTTTTACTTCTCTAGTATGTTTATAACAATATTAATTATACACGGGTTAATTGCTAGAATATAAGATATTCTCAACTCTCCCCTTCAGGAAAAAATGCGACTGAATAGTCCTGACATGGTGTGGCTCATCAGAGAAAATTCTTATTTTGCCCAATAGCATACCAGCTTATACCTTTGAATAACACAAAAGCCTACAAATTTTTGGAATGATATATTGTTAATTTATTCTCATCATTTATTTACTTCCTTTCCTTACTGGGCTATTTTTCCCTGTTGGAGCCCTTGGGCTTATAGCATCTTACTTTTCCAACTAGGGTTGTAGCTTGGCTAGTAATAATAATAATAATAACACCAATACTTTTACATGCATGAATATGATAAGCTATTCTCCAACCCCTCAACCCACCCAAAGAGAATAGTGTCTGTAGTATATCTATAACACCAATAATTGAACACAATAGAATATAAGCTATTCTCCATCACCCTCAAGAAAATCGTATCTGTAGTATATTTAAAACACCAATACACGCTAGGATATGATAAGCTATTCTCCAACCCCCCCCCCCCCAAAAAAGAAAATAGTGCCTGTAGTATGTTTATAACACCAATAATTATACACAATAGAATATAAGCTATTCTCCATCACCCTCAATAAAATCGTATGTGTAGTATATTTAAAACACCAATACACGCTAGGATATGATAAGCTATTCTCCACCCTCCCCTCAAGAAAAGTGTCTGAACGGCACAAGCAAGATAAAGATATTTACACGCTAGGATATGATAAGCTATTCTCCACCCTCCCCTCAAGAAAAGTGTCTGAACAGCACAAGCAAGATATTTACACGCTAGGATATAAGCAGCTATTCTCCACCCACCCCTCAAGAAAAGTGTCTGAACAGCACAAGCAAGATATTTACACGCTAGGATATAAGCAGCTATTCTCCACCCTCCCCTCAAGAAAAGTGTCTGAACAGCACAAGCAAGATATTTACACGCTAGGATATAAGCAGCTATTCTCCACCCACCCCTCAAGAAAAGTGTCTGAACAGCACAAGCAAGATATTTACACGCTAGGATATAAGCAGCTATTCTCCACCCTCCCCTCAAGAAAAGTGTCTGAACAGCACAAGCAAGATATTTACACGCTAGGATATAAGCAGCTATTCTCCACCCACCCCTCAAGAAAAGTGTCTGAACAGCACAAGCAAGATATTTACACGCTAGGATATAAGCAGCTATTCTCCACCCACCCCTCAAGAAAAGTGTCTGAACAGCACAAGCAAGATATTTGTGAATTAGACCGAGAGACCTCATTTCCCATTAAGTACTACAGTGTCTTAGGAATATCTGGTTACACCTTTCAAGAAGACAGGCCTAGATTCGACGTTATGAAAAAGAAAATTCAGTGACAATATTATTATTACTATCCAAGCTACAACCCTAGTTGGAAAAGCAAGATGCTATAAGCCCAGGGGCTCCAACAGGGAAAAATAGTCCAGTGAGGAAAGGAAGTAAGGAAATAAATAAATGAAGAGAACAAATTAACAATAAATCGTTCTAAAAAAAGTAACAACGTCAAAACAGACATGTCACATATAAACTATAAACAACATCAAAAACAAATATGTCATAAATAAAGTATAAAAAGACTCATGTCCGCCTGGTCAACAAAAAAGCATTTGCTCCAACTTTGAACTTTTGAAGTTCTACTGATTCAACTACCCGATTAGGAAGATCATTCCACAACTTGGTAACAGCTGAAATAAAACTTCTAGAGTACTGCGTAGTATTGAGCCTCATGATGGAGAAGGCCTGGCTATTAGAATTAACTGCCTGCCTAACAATAGCTAACAATCAGACGAGTCTCTAGAAAGACAGAGATGAAATGGAGTTTCATTTAAAATAATTAGCTGAAGGTTATGTTCACATGAAATTAATGTATCTTAATATACAAACTGTTGAATAATTTTTGAAGAAATAGCCGAAAAATTATCTTCAATTTCCCTTGTCACATATTTAGATGACTTGTTTACAGTACTTAACACAATTAAGAGGTATAGAGAAAACTGACATTTGATTTAACATCTAGTTCATGAAACTTGAAAACATAAACAGCAAATTTCTAAGGAAGAATTCCTTTTTCAACTTTACATTTGTTGGTCTTCATTAGTTTTTAAAGTTCAATTTCCTCAATTTTCAAAAATATATACAATAATACATCATACAATTTCAATCCATTTAACATTAGGCTACCTATAATAATTCCTGCTGATTATTTCAAGAGGTAATAGAAAACCATATCATTCAGTATATTCGTATTTGCATACTAGTTTTCAGGTAACTAAACGAATGATTGTGCTGTTTTAATATGAAATGATAGTTAAGAAATCTTTAATGTAAAATTGCACAAAATTAAACACTAAAAATAGCTTTATATGCACTGAATTTGTAATGAGTGAATAAAATACTTGGTACTAGACTGGAAAAGTTAGTATCTTTAGAAAAATTAGATTTGTGATTTCCAAGAATAAACACATTTAAATAAACTTGAAATAATCTAAATAATCTAATAATAATATTGCTGTGAAAATCTATTTTGCTCTTCAGTTAAACCTATGGGATATAAATGGAGTGACCATCTCAATAACTCTGGTTAATTGAGCGTTTCAAGATATTTCTAACAAGTGCATTTTAATACTCTGGAAAAGTTTCATGTTAAGAGACTGTTCGCTTAGATTGGATGTTGCATCCGTGCTCCTTTTGAAATCCAAAACATTCTGGATTTTCTGTGTCCAAATCCCAGATTATTCACTGTCGATCTTCATCTAGATGTCATTAGGAATGTCTTATTATATATGCATATTTGCTGTTTAATTTCTTGTTTTAGTGCAGGATACCGTAAGTAACTTTCTTCTCTGGAGATGATTGTAGTCTGAAAAATAAATGAAAGATGTTAATTATAGATATATCAACCTTATTAGAATATTTTACTTTGCACCTCAATATCATGACCATACTTTTAATAAAATATCCTGCATGATAAACTATACAGAATATAAAATATTCAGATATATCAAATTTTGAATATTGGCAAAAACAAACTAGACATGTCCATGATATTTATAATAAATATTACAATGGAAAATATAACTTGTAAAAGTCGAAAAGTATTACCTCCCATTCTCCTAAATCCTAACAAGGATATAATTCACTACAATAATCGAATGACTGACCTCTGGTAATCTACTTAACAAGAGCTCCTCTAATCCTTAATTTTTTTTTTCAAGGGATACTCTATAAAACACAATTCATTGAATAAAATATTCTACATTACTTAGAATATCTATAAAAAAACCTATGTATAAATTCTGAGCAAAAAGAGGGCTTTACTGACACGGTATCAGTTTCAGTTGTAGAGTATTACTTAGTATACAAGAGTATAGTGCTGTGAAATGAATAATTATTGAGAGTTTTCACTAATGAAAAAAGAAAAACCAACCTGCAATTCCTAAATTTATCAATCAAATGTATCATTTGTATAATTGAAATAACATAAATATTCATTATATACTGTATGGGTCTTCCATGAACTAACTCCAACCATCCAAACAAATATAATTTATTTTAATTGTATTTTCTTGTTAACCTTCAATTAATGAACCAACTCATCCTACCCATCTTCACTATCTTACTTATCTTGCCTTGAACTATGGAACAACTTAACACACTCTCTCTCTCTCTCTGACTTACTAACCTGATCTTGATTAGTCCAATGAAGAGCTTTTTCAACTTTATTGTTTTTGTCTTACTCAGTAGTCTATACCTCTTCTATGGACTACCGTATCCATCACTATTAAACTGACAACCTGGTTTCACCCAAGTCACGTTTTTAACATTAACACTGATAGCCTGGTTTTACCAGGGTCAAGTCTTTAACATTAATAAACACAAAACTTGTCTTGTGCCAATGATTAACCAATGTTACCTTAAGTCAATGAAAAATCTATTCAAGTTTATACATTAATTATATACTCCAGCCTTTATCCACCATTGATTACCCTATCCTGCCTTTTCCCTTGACCGACCTTTTTATTTTACATCAACTAACATGTGAATTATTGTTTAGTGTTTATATCGCCAAATCTTGGGAAAGAGTTGACATGACTAACTATTGGAAGCTCCTAGAATTTAGTGTTCCTTTGTATGAATCTAAGCTACAAATTATATACTGTACCTGGTAATTTGATAAACAGTGGCTGAGGTTAAGCTATCTATTCCACAACCCAAGGAATTAATAAAAATATCATCATAGGATAAGGACTTAGTCTTTTACTATCTTCCTCTTAGTGAGGAGGAAGAATATCTTTCACATATTTCTCTATTGATATCAGGGCGATTATAAGATAAGTTTTTATATAAACCCATCAGTAATATTAAGCATTTAATGACGTATGTGATGTTGCCTGAATAAGTACCTAAACTAAATAAATAATTAATTACCTGGAGCAGCTAAATATACAGCTATTACAGTGAATATATAAAATTAAACCACAATTTTTGAAGTGTTAAACATATCAAGTGAAAAATGCATGGTCTAAGAAAGTAACAAACAACAGATTTTTCATAATATTAAAAAGTGTACACGATTGTTAAAAGGTCAGGGAGATTGCAACATATCAGTTTTCTCTCTTCAAGATCTGATTCATCTTGAAGTTGGAGATCTAGCTCGTAGGAATCCAATGCGCGGGAACATGGGACATGGGGATCTAGCAGGTAGGGACCTAGCACCACTACTGATACAAATCTGAGCACTAGCAATAGGTAAGACCCTCAAAGATCACTTATTCTGGTTATTCCAGTATCTCTTATACATGCTTGTTGATGTTTCTTCCCGTAAGAGAACTATCATCACTCACAGGAGGCTGGTACAGCACTCTCTCAGTGAGAAAAATGGTAAGAGTTATGTGAACATAACTCCTACCGGTTAAACTTCCTGGACTTCGTTAACATCTTTGTTATACTCACCTTGGAAGTAGTAATGGAGGCTCCAGAAAACAAGAGATAGAGGAGGGAAGAATTTTAAGTGTCTCACAGGCCGATGACGACACTAAGATTCGTTATCATCAAACAGCCATACTAGTGAGGGACACAGCAAACATCAATGGTGTCCATCAAGAACAAGGAGTCAGCAGGATGCCCAAACTGCTTTCCCACAGCTACAGTTATCAGATATAACTACAAAACATTCACCTTCCTAAAAATAGCTTACACGACGCTCTCTCAAAAAACATTACTGTATTATCAATTTTAAAGTAATTATTTTATTGCTTTCAACATTCTATTTTGTTTAATGTAATTTTGAAGTCAATCTTTTAAATACTCTGTTCAAGATTTCCTTATTTCTTTGTATATATAAATGGTATAAAAATCATTCTGTCCCTTCACCCAAAAGGTTTCTGGTCCCTAAACTCCTTTCGGCTAAAACTGCATATGGCCTAGAGCTGTGGTGGACTAATAGGATGTATGTCGAAAATAAAGCGACTAATCATCCAGAGCTCCACATAGAAAAGTGCAGGTGCTTGATCCCAAAAGGTACTGGTTACTTGCCTCTGCTATACCAGAAGCATTTGTTACAGTGGGCTCATGCTTCAGTTAACCTAACATAGGAACACAACAAATTAAGATTCCAATTAAAGTAACTTTTCCTTTGTTAAAGCCTACCTTTCAGGGCACTTCCACTGATCAAAAGTGAAAGTCTAATCTGCAAAAAGAAACGATTATAACAAACCATAGTAGGAGCAAGCGCCAACAGTGATGGTGAAAAATAAGACGACCTAGTAGCTACACATTTCTAACCAAGTAAACAGAAAAAAGTAGCATGACCCAGTCAGGCATGTACATGGGTCATCCTTACCAACCCATTTTTACTACCATAGCTACCCCGTTAATAATCCAATTGACGTTCCAGTTTGTTCTTAATATTTATCTTATAGATAGGACAAAAAGTAGATTAATGTATGATCACATGATATAACATTAGGCCCTCATAATTCTACGTTACAGTGGGCCATATAATGTTTATTCAACAATTTTTTGGTGGTTATTAAAAGTGTCACTACTATAATGCAGAAATCATTATTTACTTTATTAGTTAAGGGACAACACACCAAGTGAAACACCTCTAGAATACTTTGTCATTACCCTTTGCATAATACTTTTTTCTGTGTTCACCTGTCAAAAAACTTGGTTTCCCACCGTTTTCCCTTAGTAAGGTTAGTTTTAGAAGGGATCTTCTAGATAAAGGAAGTTCATTTGTTATCTGAATCCTTTAGAAACCGTAAGTAAATGCATTCAACTAAAAATATATTTCAGAATATCTATATTTGCATGCCTGCTATACCCTGTGAAATTTAATGTATTGCATGTAATACTGTTCAAATATGTGGCCTTTTTATATTAGATTCTATAGTTTGTTAGTTGATGCGCATTAGCATTATCAACATTGAGTCAATACTTGACAGGAAAATAAAAGAAAAATCACAAAAATATACACATTACCACAATTATATATATGAGTATGTTGTTAATGAACACTAATTATTCACTAACAAGTCTTTACTCCGCTGTGGCTCACTTTGCTCCTCGGTTCTGGCAAGCGGTACATGCTGCGGTATGCAACTCAGCCAAATGAGAAAGTATTTTGCCAGACAAAAATTCAGTGACCCAACCAACTATACGCTTCACGACAGCCTGGACTATCTGGTTATTTGGGCACCAGATGATAATGGTATGAGCTGACTATGGTACAAAGTGACGGGGCAAAGTGACCGGGTCCCATTCAATTATGGCTACCCATTGCGACAGATGTAAATATACCCCAGACGAAGCCATTAGACTATTTTTTAACTAACAATGAAAAATGTTTGAAATTTATACATAATTATGGAGTGCTTCCATAAAAAATGGTTCGGTAATAGTTTACAACACCACGCTCTCCATTTACTCCAAAATAATGCAATCCTGCAGTTTTCATCTTTTTGCACAGTAATTAGGTGGTTATTTAAATTCTGGGAAAGCAATAATTAGCAAGATATGTTGAGGAAGGGGGAAGAGGTTATAAAAAAAAATAGCTCGATTTCTTCACCAAACGACTTGGAACTGACATGTCAACAAAGTCAACGAAACAGGATTCGTGATGCCAGCATACATAAACAGAAGCTCGTGATGCCAGCGTACATTTGATATACTGTATATTCAAAATATACTTAATCAAAAATTGAGTGATTACTCAAAAGTGTCACTATTTGTAAATTGCATATTTTATACACACTTTTGAGTAATTAATCCATTTTTAACTAAGCATATTTTGAATATACAGTATATCAAATGTACGCTGGCATCACAGACTTCTGTTTATGTATGCTGGCATCACAGACTTCTGTTTATGTACGCTGGCATCGCGAATTCTGTTTGGTTGACTGTGTTGACATGTCAGTTCCGAGTCATTTAGTGAGGAAACCGAGTTATTTTCTCAATATAACCCCTTCCTCAACATATCTTGCTAATTTTTGCTTTCCCAGTATTTAAATAACCACCTAATTACTGAGCAAGAAGATAAAAACTGCAGGATTGCATTATTTTGGAGTAAATGGAGAGCGTGGTGTTGTAAACTATTATCAATGGTTCAACTATCGAATGGTGCAATACTAGTTAGGACAAAAACTGGCTTAATCGAATAGATCATTGCAAATTCAATATACAATTTCAAATACAGTATACTACTGGCAACAATCTCTATTAATGAAGTTACAGATTTTAGTAAAAAAATTCCAGTTTTGATCTGTTATCAGAGCATATTGCAGGAGCCTATGTTCCCCCAGCACTCCAGAAAAAAAACACTGATAGATGATGCTTCGGTACTATGTTACTTGTTTGAAGAGAATACAGGCCCAACTTTTTATATTCTAAAGTTCTTAGTTATTTGTTATAGGTGTTGGAATTTACAATTTATTTAAAGCACTCGCTTTATTCATAATGTTAATAATGACAGTTACGGTAGAAACGTATTTGATAAATTTATTCTGACAATAGGAAATGGAAGCCAAGTCTATGTTTGATCATAGGGTGAGGCGCGAAACTAAAAACCCCCTTTGAACTAACACCTTTGTTAAACCTTGAGCTTAACAAGCTAAGTCCACACATAAACAACTTGGAACTATGTGATTAATTAGGTAATTAAATTAACACCAAAATACTAGCCCACAGGGCTAAGGCGCGTAGCAAAACATGGTCCGCTTACCAGAACAGGAGAGCAGTGAAATTATGTTAAAATGCGAGCGTAGCGAGCCATGGCCGAGGAAAAATCATTTAGAACTATATGAATAATTAGATAATTAAATTATCACCAAAATACTAGCACATGGACCTGACATGCATAGCAAAACATGGTCTGCTTGCCAGAACACAGGAGCAGTGAAACTATGTTAGAATGAGAGCGTCGCAACCCATGGCCGAACAAAACCCAGACGAAACTATGCGATTAATATGTTATTTTTATTAATAAAATAATTTTTTGAATATACTTACCCGGTGATTATATAAGCTGCAGCTCTGCTGCCCGACAGAAAAACTCTACGCTCAAAATACGCCAGCGATCGCTATGCAGGTAGGGGGTGTACATCAACAGCGCCATCTGTCGAGCAGGTACTTAGTACTCCATGTAAACACAGAACCAATTTTCTCCTCGGTCCACTGGGTCTCTATTGGGGAGGAAGGGAGGGTCCTTTAATATATAATCACCGGGTAAGTATATTCAAAAATTTATTTTATTAATAAAAATAACATTTTTCAATATTAAACTTAGCCGGTGATTATATAAGCTGATTCACACCCAGGGGGGTGGGTAGAGACCAGCATTACTTGTTTACATTATCATGAGCTAAGTATTTTGTATTTCATTTTAGCAGTTATTCAAAATAACAAACATAAAATAAATAAGTACCTGGTAAGGAAGTCGACTTGAACAATTACTCTGCTTTTTAAGTACGTCTTCCTTACTGAGCCTCGCGATCCTCTTAGGATGCTGAGCGACTCCTAGGAGCTGAAGTATCAAGGGTTGCAACCCATACTAAAGGACCTCATCAAAACCTCTAATCTAGGCGCTTCTCAAGAAAAGAATTTGACCACCCGCCAAATCAACCAGAATGCGAAAGGCTTCTTAGCCTTCCGGACAACCCAAAAAACAACAATAAAAACATTTCAAGAGAAAGATTAAAAAGGTTATGGAATTAGGGGAATGTAGTGGTTGAGCCCTCACCCACTACTGCACTCGCTGCTACGAATGGTCCCAGGGTGTAGCAGTTCTCGTAAAGAGACTGGACATCTTTAAGATAAAAAGACGCGAACACTGACTTGCTTCTCCAATAGGTTGCGTCCATTATACTCTGCAGAGATCTATTTTGTTTAAAGGCCACTGAAGTTGCGACAGCTCTAACTTCATGTGTCCTTACCTTCAGCAAAGCATGGTCTTCCTCATTCAGATGGGAATGAGCTTCTCGTATCAACAGTCTGATATAATAGGAAACTGCATTCTTTGACATAGGTAAAGAAGGTTTCTTAATAGCACACCATAAAGCTTCTGACTGTCCTCGTAAAGGTTTAGTTCGTCTTAAATAGAACTTAAGAGCTCTAACAGGGCATAAGACTCTTTCTAGTTCATTTCCAACCAAATTAGAAAGGCTTGGAATATCGAACGATTTCGGCCAAGGACGAGAAGGTAGTTCGTTTTTGGCTAGAAAACCAAGCTGTAAAGAACATGTAGCCGTTTCAGATGAAAATCCGATGTTCCTGCTGAAGGCGTGTATCTCACTGACTCTTTTAGCTGTTGCTAAGCAAACGAGGAAAAGTGTCTTTAAAGTGAGATCTTTAAAGGAGGCTGATTGTAGTGGCTCGAACCTTTCTGACATAAGGAATCTTAGTACCACGTCTAAATTCCAACCTGGTGTAGCCAAACGACGCTCCTTCGAGGTCTCAAAAGACTTAAGGAGGTCCTGTAGATCTTTGTTGTGAGAAAGATCTAAGCCTCTGTGACGGAAGACTGCTGCCAACATGCTTCTGTAACCTTTGATCGTGGGAGCTGAAAGAGATCTTTCCTTCCTCAGGTATAATAGGAAGTCAGCTATTTGGGTTACAGAGGTACTGGTTGAGGATACTGATACCGACTTGCACCAGCTTCGGAAGACTTCCCACTTCGACTGGTAGACTCTAAGAGTGGATGTCCTCCTAGCTCTAGCAATCGCCCTGGCTGCCTCCTTCGAAAAGCCTCTAGCTCTCGAGAGTCTTTCGATAGTCTGAAGGCAGTCAGACGAAGAGCGTGGAGGCTTGGGTGTACCTTCTTTACGTGTGGCTGACGTAGAAGGTCCACTCTTAGAGGAAGAGTTCTGGGAACGTCCACCAGCCATTGAAGTACCTCGGTGAACCATTCTCTCGCGGGCCAGAGGGGAGCAACTAACGTCAACCTTGTCCCTTCGTGAGAGGCGAACTTCTGCAGTACCTTGTTGACAATCTTGAACGGGGGGAATGCATAAAGGTCTAGATGGGACCAATCCAGTAGAAAAGCATCTATATGAACTGCTGCTGGGTCCGGGATTGGCGAGCAATAAATTGGGAGCCTCTTGGTCATCGAGGTTGCAAAGAGATCTATGGTAGGTTGGCCCCATGTGGCCCATAGTCTCTTGCACACATTCTTGTGTAGGGTCCATTCTGTTGGGATGATTTGACCCTTCTGACTGAGGCAGTCCGCCATGACATTCATGTTGCCTTGAATGAACCTCGTTACTAGAGAAAGGTTTATATCTCTTGACCAGGTGAGGAGGTCCCTTGCGATCTCGTACAACATCATAGAATGGGTCCCTCCTTGCTTGGAGATGTACGCCAAGGCCGTGGTGTTGTCTGAGTTCACCTCCACCACCTTGCCTAGAAGGAGGGACTTGAAGCTTTTCAAGGCCAGATGAACTGCCAGTAGCTCCTTGCAGTTGATATGTAACGTTCTTTGATTCGAGTTCCAAGTTCCCGAGCATTCCCGACCGTCTAATGTCGCACCCCAGCCCGTGTCCGATGCGTCCGAGAAGAGAACGTGGTTGGGGGTCTGAACAGCTAGGGGCAGACCCTCTCTGAGGTAGATGTTGTCCTTCCACCAAGTCAGTGATGACTTCATCTTCTCGGAAATGGGGATCGAGACCGCTTCTAGCGTCTTGTCCTTTCTCCAGTGAACAGCTAGGTGAAATTGAAGGGGACGGAGGTGCAGTCTCCCTAACGCAATGAACTGGTCCAGGGATGAAAGCGTCCCTATCAGACTCATCCACTGTCTGACTGAACATCGGTCCTTCTTTAGCATGTTCTGGATGCATTGTTGGGCTTGACTTGTTCTGGGGGCCGACGGAAAAGCCCGAAAAGCTTGACTGTGAATCTCCATCCCTAAGTACACTATAGTTTGGGATGGGACCAGTTGGGACTTTTCCATATTGACCAGGAGACCCAATTCCTTGGTCAGATCTAGAGTCCACTTTAGATTCTCAAGACAGCGATGACTGGAAGAAGCTCTTAGAAGCCAGTCGTCCAAATAGAGGGAGGCTCTGATGTCCGCTAAATGCAGGAATTTGGCAATATTCCTCATCAGTTTCGTAAAGACAAGAGGCGCCGTGCTTAGGCCAAAGCACAGGGCTTGAAATTGGTAGACAACCTTCCCGTAAACGAACCTTAGAAAAGGTTGGGAATCTGGGTGGATGGGGACGTGAAAGTAAGCGTCCTTGAGGTCTAAAGAGACCATCCAGTCTTCCTTCCTGACCGCTGCTAGAACAGACTTTGTCGTCTCCATGGCGAACGTCTGCTTGTGACAAAGACATTCAGAGCACTGACGTCTAGCACCGGTCTCCACCCTCCTGTCTTCTTTACCACTAAGAAGAGACGGTTGTAGAAGCCCGGGGATTGATGGTCCCGGACTTTGACTACCGCTCCCTTTTCTAGTAAGAGAGACACCTCTTGCTTCAAAGCTAGTCTCTTGTCCTCCTCTCTGTACCTGGGAGAGAGGTCGATGGGAGACGTTGCTAGAGGGGGTTTGCGTACAAACGGGATCTTGTACCCTTCTCTGAGCAACTTCACAGATTGTGCATCTGCGCCCCTGTTCTCCCAGGACTGCCAGAAGTTCTTGAGTCTGGCTCCCACTGCTGTCTGAAGAAGGTGGCAGTCAGACTCTGCCTTTAAAGGACTTGGTACCTTTCTTCTTAATCCCACGTCTCCCTTCGGCACGAGCACCTCCTCGGCTGGAGGCTCTGCCACGAAAGGGCGGAATAAATCTGGACGCTGGAGTGTCCATCCTGGGTCTAGACACGGTAGGCAAAGGGGTGGCTTTGCGGGCAGATGACGCAACCAGGTCATGCGTGTCTTTTTGAATCAAGGAGGCAGCAATCTCCTTGATCAACTCCTCTGGGAAAAGGCACTTTGAGAGAGGAGCAAACATAAGTTCCGATCTCTGACATTGTGTTACTCCAGCTGACAAGAAGGAGCAAAGGTTTTCCCGTTTCTTGAGGACCCCGGAAACGAACGAAGCCGCAAGCTCACTGGAACCGTCCCGTATGGCCTTGTCCATGCAGGATATAATGAGCATGGAAGTTTCCTTGTCAGAAGGGGAGGTCTTCCTGCTCAACGCTCCCAAACACCAATCCAAAAAGTTAAAAACCTCGAAGGCTCTGAACACTCCTTTCATCAGATGGTCTAAGTCTGAAGGAGTCCAACAAATCTTGGAGGGTCTCATGGCTAGCCTGCGGGGAGAGTCTACTAGACTTGAGAAGTCGCCCTGGGCAGAGGCAGGAACTCCCAAGCCGAGAACTTCTCCCGTGGCATACCAGACGCTCGATCTGGAAGAGAGTTTCGCAGGGGGAAACAAGAATGCTGTCTTCCCAAGGTGCTTTTTGGACTGCATCCATTCTCCCAACACTCTTAAAGCTCTCTTAGACGAGCGGGCGAGGACGAGCTTCGTAAAGGCCGGCGCGAATGACTGCGTGCCTAAAGCGAACTCAGATGGAGGAGAGCGTGGGGCTGCAGAAACAAACTAATCAGGATACATCTTCCTGAACAGTGCAAGAACTTTCCTAAAGTCCAAGGAGGGAGGCGTGGTCTTGGGTTCGTCGATGTCAAAGTGTGCAGCGTCGTCATCATCAGAGAGTCCATCGTCTGAATACTGAGGAGGAAGCGGCAAAGGAGTAGGAATTGGCTGGTCAGCTGAGTCCGGCAGCACGGGTGCATGCGTGACTGCACTGGACGCAACGTCATGGAACTGTTGCCCAGTCTGTGAGCTGGCAACAACCATAGCAGCGCGGGGGCGCAAAGCGTCTACTCCTGACTGTCTAGTCTGCTGTGGGCGAGTAGTGGTAACCACACTGGGTTGCGGAGGTTGACGCACCGCGTCAAAACAAAACAACTTAGGTTGTTGTTGTAACTCGCGAACGTCAACGGAAGGTTCCGTGCGTCGCTGAACGTCAACATGCGGCTGGCAGGGTACACTGGAACGCATGGGTGGCGGGACTCTCACAGCTGGAGTGCGGGAGAAGGTAGCCTCAGCGTCCACTGGACGCACAACCGTGGGTGGTTGTAGGCTAACGGGTGGTGCAGCGTCAACCTTCTCCACACGAAAGTCCTGCATGAATGACGTTAACTGCGTCTGCATGGTCTGCAGCAAAGACCACTTAGGGTCTACAGTAGCAGGTGCGACAACAGACGGTGTTACTGCCTGTTGCGGTACCGCTTTGCCTCTCTTAGGAGGTGTGCAGTCATCGGAAGACTGCAGCGAGTCCGAACTGACCCAGTGGCTACAACTGGGCCGTTGGACTTGCGCGGAAGGGACCGACTTGCGTTTAAGAGGCCGTGAGACCTTGGTCCATTGTTTCTTCCGAGAAACATCTTCCGCAGACGAGGAATAAATGGGCTCTCTCGTCTTCTTGCGGGTGGGGCGATCTTGGTAAGATACGTCCGAAACCACGGAGGGAACGTCTGTCCGCTGATTAAAGCCTGTCGAACCCTTTGGTCGTACGACATTGCTTCTCCCCTGGGCTTGGGAGCTTGCAAGAGGTCCCGGACTGGGAGGACGACAAGCACGAACAGACGCACCCTCAAGCGCAACACTAACACTTTCCACAACACTACCACTCACTTTGTCACTACCCACTGCACTCTTACACTTCAACTCCTTGACGTCTGCCATGAGTTGGTTACGGTCACTCGCCAATGACTCGACTCTCTCACCCAGAGCCTGGATGGCACGCATCATATCTGCCATCGAAGGTTGTTGAGTGCTAGAAGGGGGATCAGGAGCAACCACTACAGGGGAAGGAATAGGTTGTGGGGCATGAGGAGAGGAAATATCAACGGAGTGAGATGAACTTCTCCTGACTCTATCTCTCTCTAGCCTACGTGAATATTTCAGGAATTCGAGAAAATCGAATTCCGAAAGCCCAACGCATTCCTCACATCGATCTTCCAATTGACAGGTTTTATCCCGACAATTGGAACAAACAGTGTGCGGATCGATAGAGGCCTTCGGAAGACGCCTTGAACAGTCCATAGCACTACACTTTCTGTATTTAGGGACTTGAGAAGGGTCAGCCATCTTGAATTAGTCAAAGGGGAATTCAAAATCTATCCAAAGTCGTCAACAAATAATCCAAAATCAATAAAAGAATGCAAGGATGTATTGAAGATAACCTCTGCAAAGCGAAAGCTAATAACTAGAAATGTGTACTTCACCAAAATCTGTGAAAACCAATCCAGTAAGCAACAGCGAATTTAGTAGGTCTTGCCGGTGGCACGACAGAGGGAAAATTGGTTCTGTGTTTACATGGAGTACTAAGTACCTGCTCGACAGATGGCGCTGTTGATGTACACCCCCTACCTGCATAGCGATCGCTGGCGTATTTTGAACATAGAGTTTTTCTGTCGGGCAGCAGAGCTGCAGCTTATATAATCACCGGCTATGTTTAATATTGAAAATAGATAATTATCATAAAAATACTAGCACACGGGGCTAATGTGTGTAGTGAAACTTGGTCCACTTGCCAGAACACAAGAATCGTGAAATTAAGTGGTAGAACAAAAACCAGTACATAATGTTACTTTGACGTATGAGCACAGGTAAATACACTCAGTTATGCAGAGAGATTTTGTGGTACCGTATGATGAACACTGTTAGAAAGACCAAAATAGAAGGGTGTCCTGAGCATTTTCTCTGTGAGCGATTACAAGGGTAGTTTTGTGAGAAGTGCTCTCTTGAACATAAACCATTGCCCCAGTTTTTCGATCTGAGTCAGATTACTCAGACCCCAACTATTAAAGTAAGACATCAGAAAGTCTCAGCCTAAGCTAAAAATACGGCTATCGAAAAGGGCGTCATACAACCTGGAAGGTAAGGATACGGCTTTCAGGTTAGGTAAGGATACGGCTTTCAGGTTAGGTAGGGAAGTTTTGGTTAGCTGGTGTTCTTACTTTTGCTTCCATTTAAAAATCAGACTCTGTTGAAGACTATGAGGTCTGTATTCACAAGAAAATGGAACTTGAGAGAACGGTGCTTGAGAGAGAAGTACGGCAGTTAGTAGGTGTTTCACCCTCTTATTTTTGCATGAAAAACTTTTTTGTTAGTTTTATTGTTTTGTTGGTTTCTGCTTTATTAACTTATATAATTCTTTAGCTTTCATTTTATCCCACCCAAAGTCAAGATTCCCACCTGGGGTTCCTCCATTAGGTTAGGTGGTGGTAATCAGAAAACGAAATTTTTTTGCATATAACATAAGAACACAGTAAAAAAAGAAAATGAACACCAAAACACAATAAAACCACAAGAAAATGAAAAAATTAACACCTTAACACAATAAAACCACAAGAAAATGAGAAAATGAACACCTTAACACAATAAAAGAACAAGGAAATTAATTAGGATTTTTTTTCATTAAAAAAAAAAATGGCTGGGTGAGAGACTACCGAAATATTCCCCACAGTTTAATTGGTTGTTGACAAGATACTCCAATTAGTTGAGCCCCACATGATAAAAGTTAAAGATGTCAATCAATATTATTTAGTCTACGCTCTTTGAGTTTAATAATGATCTATGACAAATGTAATAAAAACAATGTAGACATAACGTGTCGATATTTTTCTGTAATAGATACTTCGCATTTACTTGAGATTGTCAAAATACTTCATAATTATATGTTACAATTTCGTTTCATAATTCGAGATAAGAATATAATTTCATATAAACAGGAAAAAAACTTTTAATAATCCTCTAAACCCGAGACATGTAGGTTAAATGGTTTCAAAGTTTTATAGCCGATTAAAACTAATATTAATTATACATTAAACATGGACTTGCGCAGTACATAGAATTTAGACCTACGAAATTATGGTTATGCCATTGGTAAAATTTCTTGGCCTATGACTGCTGACTCAATACTAAGTAGGCCTATGCCTATAAATGTTGTAAAATACTTATATACCAATTTGTATATGGAAATAACTCTTAAGACACTTCAATATACCTGATCTGGTATATGGAGACCTACGAAATTATGATTATGCCATAGGTAAAATTTCTTGGCCTATGACTGCTGACTCAATACTAAATAGGCCTATCAATGCTGCAAAATACTCATCTACCCATTTATATATGGAAATAACTCTAAAGTCACTTTGATATACCTGATCTGGTATATGGATTAACGGTACCAACCTTTGGAAACACGTGGAACGTTTAATAACTAAAAATTTCAGGAACAAGGAGAGGTATTCCTGAACTTTTAATTACCAGAAAATGTCCGGGAAAAGGAGAGTAATTCCTGACTTCGTCCTCCTTTAACCACAACTGGCAGTGTAATGACACACCCGGATGCGGAACAATACATTTGGCGGGAATATTTGAATGTGGAAACAATTTCTTTTTCTTATTTACTCCTTATTCAATCGTGTCTTTATTTTGAATACCGATATGCAAAGATAGAATAAAAGATATATTAAATGTATTCTTAACTGAGCTGGCTTTAGGATAAAAAAGAGGAAATTATATGAACTACTTTTCTGAGATTTTTATTTTTTCAGATTCTTTTTTGGAATATACATGCAAGCTAACAATGCATAAACACCACTATAAAGAATATGTATATGTATATATCTATCTATCTATCTATATATATATATATATATATATATATATATATATATATATATATATATATATATATATGTATATATAAATATATACATATATATATATATATATATATATATATATATATATATATATATATATATATATATATATATATATATATATATATATATATTTATATATATATACATATATATACACTGAAGAAAATCAAGGCAATATCGAGCTTAAATAGAAATAAATTTCTATCCAATATATATATATATATATATATATATATATATATATATATATATATATATACATATATATATATATATATATATATATATATATATATATATATATATATATATATATATATATATATATACATATTTGTGTGTGAATACTCTGTGCATTATGAAAACTTTTGTTGAAACACAAATAAAGTAAACAGTTGCATTATATTTCAGGTCTGACTGATTCTTCCTACGACAGAAAGGAAATAAACAAAGAAATCAAAAGGGACAAAATCCTAGTCTATAACTAACAGACACGACCTGAATCATTGGGATATATTCATACTATTGTTTGTTCAATCAAAACGGCCTCTATCATTCCACCTTTGACCCGTTGTCAAATGTTCTACTAGTCATAGTGATTGAAATGATTTATGAGATTGAAGACATGAGGAATTTGGTTCGTATTCCTCACAGGGCGTTTGTGTTTAATTATTATCTTTGGATGCGTTTGTATAGTTAAAACAATAGGGATAGTATCTTCAGTTACCTGGGTTAATATTTCAATCCTGTCTAGGTTCAAGATTTATTTTTTTATAAACAGTTTCTGTAGGCTTAATCTTGTATGGTGTGGTAGATAACATGTTCAGGATTTAGATTTTTTATAACCAGTTTATGTAGGCTTAATGTTGTATGGTATGATAGATAACATGTTCAGGATTTAGATTTTTTATAACTAGTTTATGTAGGCTTAATCTTGTATGGTATGATAGATAACAGGTTCAGGATTTAGATTTTTTATAACCAGTTTTTGTAGGCTTAATCTTGTATGGTATGATAGATAACAGGTTCAGGATCTATATTTTATGATAACCAGTTTCTGTCGACTTAAACTTGGATAAGTTTTTTTTCGACCACGTAGTTTTTTTATCTTAAAAATTACAGTTGATTATGGATTAATCCATCTTTTTTTTAATTCTTTTTGGTAAAGCCTAATGCTATTATTATTGTTATTATTATTATTATTATTATTATTATTATTATTATTATTATTATTATTATTATTATTAAATGTCAAGCTACATCCCTTGTTGGAAAAGCAGGATGCTATAAGCCCAGGAGCCCCAACAGGGAAAATAGCCCAGTGAGGAAAGGATACAAGGAAAAATAAAATATTTCAAGAATAGTAACAACATTAAAATAAATATTTCTTATATAAACAATAAAAGCTTCAAGAAAAGAGGAAGAGAAACTAGAAAGAACAGTGTGCCCGAGTGTACCCTC
>NC_090728.1:62439875-62447375 GCF_036898095.1 Palaemon carinicauda | reverse complement strand
GTCATGGGAAGGTCTAACAGTAATGTTAGCCTTCTGGAAGCGATGTAAACATTAAAGATTCCAACTGAGTAAAGATCTGGTAGTAATTTTAGAATTTTGGAAGCATTTTAAAAAATTAAAATGCTGTCATGGGAAGGTCTGACAGTAATGTTAGCCTTCTGGAAGCGATGTAAACATTAAAGATTTTATCTGAGCAAAGATCTGGTAGTAATTTTAGACTTTTGGAAGCATTTTAAACATTCAAAATGCTGTCATGGGAAGGTCTGACAGTACTGTTAGTCTTCTGGAAGCGATGTAAACATTAAAGATTCCATCTGAGTAAAGATATGGTAGTAATTTTAGTCTTTTGGAAGCATTTTAAAAATTTAAAATGCTGTCATGGGAAGGTCTGACAGTAATGTTAGCCTTCTGGAAGCGATGTAAACATTAAAGATTCCATCTGAGTAAAGATCTGGTAGTAATTTTAGACTTTTGGAAGCATTTTAGAAATTCAAAATGCTGTCATGGGAAGGTCTGACAGTAATGTTAGTCTTTTGGAAGCGATGTGAATATTAAAAATTCCATCTGAGTAAAGATCTGGTAGTAAGTTTGGAATTTTGGAAGCATTTTAAACATTTAAAATGCTGTCATGGGAAGGTCTGACAGTAATGTTAGTCTTTTGGAAGCATTTTAAAAATTCAAAATGCTGTCATGGGAAGGTCTGACAGTAATTTTAGTCTTCTGGAAGCATTTTAAACATTTAAAATGCTGGCATGGGAAGGTCTGACAGTAATTTTAGTCTTCTGGAAGCATTTTAAACATTTAAAATGCTGTCATGGGAAGGTCTGACAGTAATTTTAGTCTTCTGGAAGCATTTTAAACATTTAAAATGCTGGCATGGGAAGGTCTGACAGTAATTTTAGTCTTCTGGAAGTATTTTAGACGTTATAGATACTGTTTTAGCAAATATCTGGCAGTAATTTTAGTCTTCTGGGAGTATTTTAAACGTTATAGATATTGTCTGACCAAATATCTGGCATTATTTTCAGTGTCCTGGAAGTGTTTCAATGATGGTTTGGCTTTTGAATACATTGTATTCTCAACAATCAAGCTAATTCCAAATATGTTTTCATTAGATTCTCTCCACATTCATTGAATCTAGGAAATCCATAAATATATCAAGTCTATTACGAATACATTTCCATTTGATTTACTTTTCATTTATTGACTCCAGGAAATCCATAAATATATTGTCAAGTTTATTCCAGATACATTTCCATTAGATATCCTCTACTTTCATTGACTCTAAAAAAGGCTTAAATATATCATCAAGTTTATTGCAAATACATTTTTGTTAGATTCTGTTCCTACTTATTAACTCCAGGAAATCCATAAATAAATTATCAAGTTTATTACGAATACATTTCCATCATATTCTCTTTTCATCTATTAATTCAAGGAAATCCATAAATATATCATCAAGTTTATTCCAAATACATTTCCATTTGATTTTCTTCTCATTTATTAATTCAAAGAAATCCATAAATATATCATCAAGTTTATCCTAAATATATTTCCATTAGATTCTCTTCTCATTAATTAATTCCCGGAAATCTATAAATATATCATCAAGTTTGTTCCAAATATATCTCCATTAGATTCTCTTCTCATTTATTAACTCCAGGAATTCCATGAATATATTTTTCAAATACATTTCTCTTATATTCTCTCCATATTCATTGACTCTAGGAAAACCATAAATATATCATCAAGTTCATTCCAAATATATTCTCATTAGATTCCCTCCATATTCAATGACTCTTTGAAATTCATAAATATATCATCAAGTTCATTCCAAATATATTTCCATTAAATTCCCTCCACATTCATTGACTCTAGGAAATCCATAAATATATCATCAAGTTCATTCCAAATATATTTCCATTAGATTCCCTCTACATTCATTGACTCTGGGAAATCCATAAATATATCATCAGGTTTATTCCAAATATATTTCCATTAGAATCCCCCCACATTCATTGACTCTGGGAAATCCATAAATATATCATCAAGTTCATTCCAAATATATTTCCACTAGATTCCCTCCACATTCATTGACTCTAGGTAATCCATAAATATTTTTTCTAGGAATCATGTGTAAAAAATAATAATATATAAGTACCTTAAAACTAGGATGCAATTGTCCTTTCGGATCTCAAAATTACATTAAGTAATCCTGCAGCTCTTTAGGAAACTTAGTGGCTTTTAAATATTTCAAAACTAATCGTGATTGATAATAATGGTCATCGTAATGTAATTAAGAACTGCCAGCTATTATTCATTGTATAATGATAGGAAAAAATATGGTATATGTGAATTGAATTATGAAAATTAAAGTATAAATAGATTATGTTCCCCACAATGTTGTTCTAGTATTTGACATTCATACAAAAATAGTCAAAGTTTCCGAATGATTTATTGAGTTTGATAACGAATATCATATATGATAAAGAAAAATGATGGTCTGATAAATGAGTGAACGAGGAATTTTGGGTATATGTGGTTTTTATAATAATAATAATAATAATAATAATAATAATAATAATAATAATAATAATAATAATAATAATAATAATAATGAGGAAGATGATAATAATAATAATAATAATAATAATAATAATAATAATAATAATAATGAGGAAGATGATGATAATAATAATAATAATAATAATAATAATAATAATAATAATAATGATAATAATAATAATAATAATAATGCCATTTGAGAGAATATGATCTATGTATTTTACGTTCAACATATCAAGAAATATTTCTAATTGTTCTTTTATAATCATTGCACACAACTTCATAATTACCAGTCCATGTCTATACGAATATTTTAACTCCCCTCAATCATCAAACAGTTACATATTCTGAAATTGAAAAAAAAATGTTTTGCTTGAAATACAATGTGTCAAATTTATATAAGATTGTTCAAATAAATGAAGTTATGAATAGTTTATAATTTTTTTCCATTTGAAAAAATTCCATCAAAATTGAATAATAAATATTAATCTATATTGAAACGTCATTCTACTGTGAACAATAACTACCCTATGCCAATAGCCCAACATATAACTTTTTTTTTTTATTAATATTTATTTATAAAGTTGAGTTCATATTTTCATAACAAGAGCCATTTCTCTCTCCAAATAAAAAAAAGCTGACATGTAATCAAAATCATATAATTGGATTCTAAGAAGAATTAAAATTATTGCATAGATTTTGGAACCATATACAAATGTTATATAGTATATGAGATCTTTATCCAAATATTAAATAATTATTTATGAAAAATTGGTCATCATCAAAAAATCTACAAATTACCGTACACAGAACTCCAAAAGAAATATTAAATATGTTTATGGATTTAATTTTTCCGAAAATAATGTACATTTAAAAGCAATACTTACTTTACTGCTGAGGGAATTTCTTATAATGAAAACATTAATTTGACTATTGGGCCACTTTTATAACATTTCCGTCTTATGAAACACTCCCTGCACGCCTCTACAACGTTTACCACCCTTCCAGACTGCTGAAATCACTGGGAGTGTTTCCCATTTTTCCTGAGACAGTCTCTTCAATGTTTATAACACATCCAGAAGGCTAAAATCAATGGCTATAACACCACTTACACCAGTTGCATAGCCTCTATAATATTTACCACACTTCCAGAGAGCTCAAATCACTGGGAGTTCTCTCCTTAGACAGCCTCTACAATGTTTACAACGCTTCTAGAAGGCTAAAATCACTGGGTATAACACTACTTACATTCCCTGCACAGCCTCTACAACGTTTACCACCTTTCCAGAGAGCTCGAATCACCGAGCGTTTTTTCCTCTGACAGTCTCTAATATGCTTACGACGCTTCTAGAAGGCTAAAATCACTGGTTATAACATCACTTACACTCCCTGCACAGCCATGTCCACAGACAGCCTCTCCAGTGTTTAGAACTCATCCAGAAGGCTAAAATCACTGTCTATAACACAGCTTGTACTCCCTGCACAGCCTCTACAACGTTTACCACACTTCCAGAAAGCTCAAATCACAGAGTTCTTTCCGCAGACAGCCTCTTCAATGTTTATAACACATCCAGAAGGCTAAAATCACTGGCTATAACACATTTTACACTCCCTGCACAGACTCTACAGCGTTTACCCCACTTCCAGAGAGCTTAAATCACAGAGTTCTTTCCGCAGACAGCCTCTTCAGTGTTTATAACACATTCAGAAGGCTATAATCACTGGCTACAACACCATTTACACCCCTTGCATAGCCTTTACAACATTTACCTCCTTTCCAGAGAGCTCAAATCACTGGGAGTTTTTTACGCAGACAGCCTCTACAATGTTTACGAAGCTTCTAGAAGGCTAAAATCACTGTCTATAACACCACTTACACCCCTTGCATAGCCTCTACAACGTTTACCACATTTCCAGAGAGCTCAAATCACTGGGAGTTCTTTCCGCAGACAGCCTCTTCAATGTTTATAACACACCCAGAAGGCTAAAATCACTGGCTATAGCACCATTTACACTCCCTGCAAAGCCTCTATAACGTTTACCATCTTTCCAGAGAGCTCAAATCACTCGGAGTTCTTTCCGCAGACAGCCTCTTCAGTGTTTATAACACACCCGGAAGGCTAAAATTTCTGGCTATAACACCACTTACACTCCCCGCATAGCCTTTACAATATTTACCACCTTTCCAGAGAGCTCATATCACAGAGTTCTTTCCGCAGACAGCCTCTTCAATGTTTATAACACAGCCAGAAGGCTAAAATCACTGGCTATAGCACCATTTACACTCCCTGCACAGCCTCTACAACGTTTACCCCATTTCCAGAGAGCTCAAATCAATGGGAGTTTTTTCCTCAGACAGCCTCTACAATGTTTACAACGGTTTTAGACTAAAATGACTGGCTATAACACCACTTATACCCCTGCACATACTCTGCAACGTTTACCACACTTCCAGAGAGCTCAAATCACTAGGAGTTCTTTCCTCAATATTTATAACACATCCAGAAGGCTAAAATCAATAGCTAAAACACCACTTACACTCCGTGCACTGCCTCTACAACGTTTACCACATTTCCAGAGAGCTCAAATCACTGGGAGTACTTTCCTCAGACAGCCTCTATGTTTACGACGCTTCTAGAAGGCTAAAATCACTGGCTATAACACCACTTACACTCCCTACACAGCCTCTACAACGTTTACCACATTTCCAGAGAGCTCAAATCACTGTTTTTTTTTTTTTCCTCAGACAGCCTTTTCAATGTTTATAACACTCCCAGAAGGCTAAAATCACTGGCTATAACACTACTTACACTCCCTGCACAGCCTTTACAACGTTTACCACACTTCCAGAGAGCTCAAATCACTGGGACTTCTTTCCTCAGACAGCCTCTACAATGTTTAAGACGGTTTTAGGCTAAAATCACTGGCCATAACACCACTTACACCCCCTGCACATACTCTACAAAGTTTACCACACTTTTAGAGAGCTCAAATTACTAGGAGTTCTTTCCTCAATGTTTATAACACATCAAAAAGGCTAAAATCACTAGCTATAACACCATTTACACTCCCTGCACAGCCTCTAACGTTTACCACCTTTCCAGAGAGCTCAAATCACTGGGAGTTCTTTCCTCACACAGCCTCTTCAATATTTATAACACATCTAGAAGGCTAAAATCACTGGCTATAACACTACTTACATTCTCTGCACAGCCTCTACAATGTTTACCACATTTCCAGAGGGCTAAAATCACTGGGAGTTCTCTCCTCAGACAGCCTCTACAATGTCTACGACGCTTCTAGAAGGCTAAATTCACTGGGTATAACACCACTTACACTTCTTGCAAAGCCTCTACATCGTTTACCATACTTCCAGAGAGATCATATCACTAGGAGTTCTTTCCTCAGACAGCCTCTTCAATATTTATAACACATCCAGAATGCTAAAATCACTGGCTATAACACTACTTACTTTTTTTTTTTTTTGCACAGCCTCTACAACGTTTACCACTTTTACAGAGAGCTCAAATCACAGAGTTCTTTCCGCAAACAGCCTCTTCAGTGTTTATAACACACCAGAAGGCTAAAATCACCACTTACACCTCCTGCACATACTCTAAATCTTTTACCACACTTCCAGACAGCCAAAATCAATGTAATGTATATATATAATTGTCTTAGTCAGGGAGCAACTATACTTTATATGTTCAGTGGATTGTTGTAAGATTTCTTATTGTACAGGTTCCATAAACTTTAAAAAAAGAGGGATATTTCTTTTAGTTAATTTGTCTCTCGTTTTGTATGTTATTTAAATTCTGATGAGCTCATGAAGATTAGTTATGGATATTAATCTACAAAATAAAATTTCTCTAAAGAAATAAAAATGATAATATTTGGTGTTATAACTTTATTCTGACTTAGGATGAATTAGTATCAATATGATTGAATTTAGTTTCAGTGAGTTCCATGTCCAATTTAATATCCAGGATTAACGAAGTGATGCAGACATATTTGGACTCTCACAAGCTTATACCGAACACAATATTATCGTAATCATATCGTGAATTGGTTATACCGAGCACAATGTCATCGTAATCATAGACTGAATTGGATATAATTAGGCGACGTGCGCATAAAGTTTAAACCTCCAGAGTCGTTCAGTCATCCTTTTAATACAACTAATTGTTTCTGGTATGAATTTAGACCTGAATATCTATCAATTAATCAAATCGACAGAAATTGAGTGATTTATTTTTCCACTTATTCATTTACTCCTTTATATATTAAAATAAACAGTAAAATTAATGAAATATAAACGAAATTAGGAACGCATAAATATATCAAATAGTTGCCCATGACTCACAAAAGTAAAAATAAGGTGAATATTAAAAGATATTGTTATAGGGAAAATGAGTTAAAAATGAGTTTTATAGTTACTTAATTATTCAACACCTATTTAACCCATGATATTGAAATCCTTTTTATTACAAATGAAAAGTTTTCAGCAATGGAAGACTAGATATGGCTGCAGTTATATTATTATTATTTTTATTATTATTATTATTATTATTATTATTATTATTATTATTATTATTATTATTATTATTATTATTATTATTATTATAAACATAGCTACAACCCTAGTTGGAAAAACAAGATGCTATAAATCCAAGGGCTCCAACAGGAAAAAAAAATAGCCAAGTGAGGAAAGGAAACAAGGAAAAATAAATTATTTTATGAACAGTAACAGCATTAAAATAAAAATTATTATTATTATTATTATTATTATTATTATTATTATTATTATTATTATCATTATTATTATTATTATCATTATTATTATTATAAGCTGAGCTACAACCCAAGTTGGAAAAACAAGATGCTATAAACCCAAGGGCTCCAACAGGGAAAATAGCCCAGTGAGGAAATGAAATA
>NC_090728.1:62432375-62434875 GCF_036898095.1 Palaemon carinicauda | reverse complement strand
GTGAGAGGGTTTGAATACACGAGTAATATATTGCAAGCAATGGCTGGTATTGCAAAGCTAAATATATGCCACTCATAACGAGAGCGTTGCTGATTGCCCACATGAGGTAGGAATGAACTCCCCCACCCACACGTGTGGGTAATTGAGCATTTCCTGAAAGCCATATGTGGGATGAAATGAATTTATCAATTGAATAGGTGTGATATGATGGGTGACATATTACGGTAATAAAAATGATGCAGATTTTATTCTTGAAAGTTCAATAAATATTCTATTAAGTGAATTCAAACCTGTTTTTCTTCTTATGGGCAATTGTAAAAATCTTTGAATTTGTGAATTATTTGTCTAATTCAACAGATATGTTAATTCATAAATGTATATAATTATACCTATTCTTTTTTTAATATAAATGATAGCTTCTAGTTTTTAGTGAAATGATCAACAATATTATACATGAGCATGAATGGTGAATCAGTTGTTATTTAATTATAAGTTACTACAACCTCTCTCTCTCTCTCTCTCTCTCTCTCTCTCTCTCTCTCTCTCTCTCTCTCTCTCTCTCTCTCTTTATACATACATATATATATATATATATATATATATATATATATATATATATATATATATATATATATATAGTATATATGTATGTATGTATGTATGCATATATATATATATGTATATATATATATATATATATATATATATATATATATATGCATATAATGTATAAAAGAGAGAGAGAGAGAGAGAGAGAGAGAGAGAGAGAGAGAGAGAGAGAGAGAGAGAGAGAGAGAGAGAGAGAGATACTCTAGATTAATATACCGTGAATAATGAAGAATTAAAATAAGAATATAAAATTTTACCCAGTAGGAATATACGGAATTCTTCAACATAGAAACTGCTTTTCCTTTCTGATATTTTTTATTTAATTTCTTATTAAGTTGAATTACCCACGATGAATACACAGTCAATAGTAAAGAATTAAATTAAATGCATCAAAATTTAACCATTATACATCAATTAAAGTTAAAATCCGGTGTCTCAAATGTTGTGGTTTCATTACGTGCAATTTTAATGCATTAATAAATTTTATATCACATAGTACACTGTTAAAAAAGCCGTAATTTTAATCGGAAATTCTCCGTAAAAAATATACTGTTCTCAGTCGTATTTCAGTAAAATAAAGGCGACCGTATTTTTACCCTACTTTATTATTATCTTTTACGGTTTAGTGATCTTAATATCACTCATTCACGTCAATATATCTATTTTCAAAACGGTAAATGCCTGGCAACATTTATTCTAGAATTTTTACCCTTTTTTTTCCTAAGGCAAACTTTTATCAGTGAACATAATTCTCGAATTAATATAATTCATCAATTACATCAGATAAAAGGTAACATTATTAAGCTAATGTATTGATTACCCTCACAGCGAAGAGGAATTCTGAACACCGTCTATAATCTTGCAAGTAAACGAACATTATTGCTACCTTAATTAAACAGACGGGGAAGTTTATGACGTAATAATTCACATTAATGAAACACGATCTTAGATTTTTTGAGAGCCCGAAATCATACGAAGAGTAAAATTTTTTTTTTCTTTTTTTTTCTTTTTTTTCTTTTTTTTTTTTTTTTGAAAAGGAGCGATTATACTGATCAACACATTAAAGAAAAAGGGGCATTTTCTTGATAAAACAAGTTTACTTACAAATGAAAACACATGTAACTAGAGGGGCACTCAGTAGAGCGCAGACCTCTGCCGCTGCAGCTATTTCTTGACCTTGACCTTCAACACTTTTAGAAGATGAGACATTTTCTTTGCAAAAAACAAAGTTACTTCCAAATGAAAAACACATGTAACTAGAGGGCACTCAGTAGAGCACAGACCTCTGCCGCTGCAGCTTATTTCTCAACCTTTTGCTGAATCTTGACCTTGACCTTTGATCTTAACATGTATTAATTGGCGTGGATTTTCATACACTCAAATACAAACCAAGTTAGAAGTCTCTGTGACAACGATGTCCAAACTTATGGCTGATTACGTGAATTGGACATTTTACTTTACTGTGACCTTGAACTTTGACCTTGACCTTCCCAAATTTAATCTTTTCCAGCTTTTTACGTAAAACACAGTAAAAACAAAATTAGTATATAACAAGAACCTTAGCCTTGGACCTTGACCTTCAAAAATTTAATAATTTCCAGCTTTTTACATAACATACAGTAAGAACAAAATTAGTATATGACTGTAAATTTCATAGAAGAAATACTTAAATATGAATGATCATTATAATAATAAATTTATTGCATAACAGTATTACTGTTATGCATATATATATATATAATATATATATATATATAATATATTAATATATATATATATATATATATATATATATATATATATATATATGTATATATATATATAACATATATATATATATATATATGTATATATATATATATATATATATATATATAATATATAAATATAT
>NC_090728.1:62419875-62424875 GCF_036898095.1 Palaemon carinicauda | reverse complement strand
TACATGAAATAAAAATAACTCCCTGTGATATTTTTTGGTGTTCTTCGTGACTAGACTATGGGTAGTTTTAAAGTTTCATTTATCATTTTGTTTTTTAATTTGTTTTCTCGATTGAATGTATGTATATATATATATATATATATATATATATATATATATATATATATATATATATATATATATATATATATATATGTAGAGAGAGAGAGAGAGAGAGAGAGAGAGAGAGAGAGAGAGAGAGAGAGAGATAAACGTATATACACACACACACACACATATATATATATATATATGTATATATATATATAAATATATATGTATATATATATATATATAAAGTACATATATACATATATATAAATATGTATATATATACATATATATATATATATATTTATAAATGAATATATGTATATATATATATATATATATATATATATATATATATATATATTTATGTATATATATATGTATATATATAAAGTACATATATACATATATATAAATATGTATATATATGCATATATATAAATAAATGAATATATATATATATATATAAATATGTATATATATGCATATGTATAAATAAATGAATATATATATATATATGTATATATATATAGTACATATATACATATGTATAAATATGTATATATATACATATATATATAAATGAATATATATATATATATATATATATATATATATATATATATATATGTATATATATATATACAGTATATAAATACAAATACATACACACGCATATATATATATATACATACATATATATATATATATATATATATATATATATATATATATATATATATATACATATACACACACACATATATATATATATATATATATATATATATATATATATATATATATATATATATATATATATATACACACATGCATACATACGATCCATTACGCCATTAAAACACCTAAAACTTTAGTCACGAACAGAATATTGAAATCGACTCGAAACTTTCTTTTAGAGAGACCTTCGAATAATGATCATTCTATTTTGGTCTAATGTAATGGGATTCTAGCATGTTCGTAACAATGATACGTGATCGATACGAGACCCACATTAACCCTGGCTGGCTGTTCTTCCTCGTGTGGTGAGGTCAGACATGTTTTGCTCTATTGCTATCTCCATGGCTACTGTTATGTTATGAACTAAGTGATAAAATCGAGTTTGGATAAAGGTTTAAATTCAAAATTTTTAAATTGGGTACTGTTATGTTATGAACTAAGTGATAAAATCGAGTTTTTATAGAGGTGTAAATTCAAAATTTTTAAATTTGGTACTGTTATGTTATGAACTAAGTGATAAAATCGAGTTTTTATAGAGGTGTAAATTCAAAATTTTTAAATTTGGTACTGTTATGTTATCAACTAAGTGATAAAATCGAGTTTTTATAGAGGTGTAAATTCGAAATTTTTAAGTTGGCTACTGATATGTTATGAACTAAGTGATAAAATCGAGTTTTTATAGAGGTGTATATTCAAAATTTTTAAATTGGCTACTGATATGTTATCAACTAAGTGATAAAATCAAGTTTGAATAAAGGTGTAAATTCAAAATTTTTAAGTTGGCTACTGATATGTTATCAAGTAAGTGATAAAATCGAGTTTTGATAATGGTTTAAATTCAGAATTCTTAAATTGGCTACTGATATGTTATGAACTAAGTGATAAAATCGAGTTTGGATTAAGGTGTAAATTCAAAATTTTTAAATTTGGTACTGTTTCGAGTTTTGATAATGGTGTAAATTCAAAATTTGTAAATTTGGTACTGTTATGTTATGAACTACGTGATAAAATCCAGTTTTTATAGAGGTGTAAATTCAAAATTTTTAAATTGGCTACTAATATGTTATGAACTAAGTGATAAAATCGAGTTTGGATAAAGGTGTAAATTCAAAATTTTTAAATTTGGTATTGTTATGTTATGAACTAAGTGATAAAATCGAGTTTGGATAAAGGTTCATAATGGTTTAAATTAAAAAAATTTATATTGGCTACTAAAATGTTATGAACTAAGTGATAAAATCGAGTTTGAATAAAGGTGTAAATTCAAAAATTTTAAAGTGGCTACTGATATGTTATGAACTAAGTGATAAAATCGAGTTTGGATAAAGGTGTGAATTCAACATTTTTAAACTGGCTACTGATATGTTATGAACTAAGTGATAAAATCGAGTTTTGATAAAGGTTTATAATAGTTTAGATTAAAAATTTTTAAATTGGCTACTGATATGATATGAACTAAGTGATAAAATCGAGTTTGGATAAAGGTGTAAATTCAAAATTTTTAAATTGGGTACTGCTATGTTATGAACTAAGTGATAAAATCGAGGTTTGATATAGGTTCTTAATGGTTTAAATTAAAAATTTTTAAATTGGTTACTGATAGTTTATCAACTAAGTGATAAAATCGAGTTTTGATATAGGTTTATAATGGGTTAAATTCGAAATTTTTAAATTGGCTACTGTTATGTTATGAACTAAGTGATAAAATCAAGTTTGAATAAAGGTGTAAATTCGAAATTTTTAAGTTGGCTACTGATATGTTATGATCTAGGTGATAAAATCGAGTTTGGATAAAGGTGTAAATTAAGAATTCTTAAATTGGCTACTGATATGATATGAACTAAGTGATAAAATCGAGTTTTGATAAAGGTTCATAATGGTTTAAATTCAAAATTTTTAAATTGGCTACTGATATGATATGAACTAAGTGATAAAATCGAGTTTGAATATAGGTTTATGAAGGTTTTGAATTGAAAGAATTTCAAATTGAATGATTAAATGTTCATATTTACCTTGAATTTATTGAATAATTTATTCCAAAACCACATATAAACTAGTGGGACACTCAGACTCATATGTTTTTAACTGTATAAGTAATAAAATAGAATTTTGATAAAGGTTTATAATGGTTTAAATTGAACATTTTTTAAATTAAATGAATAAATACTCATATTTACCTTGTATTTATTGAACAACTGCATAAGAAATATATAGAGAATTTTGATAAAGGTTTGTAATGGTTTTAATAAAAAATTCTTAAATTTAAGGATTAAATACTCATATTTACCTTATATTTATTGAACAACTGTATACGTAATATAATTCGAATTTTGATAAAGGTTTATAAAGGTTTAAATTAACAAAAATTTTAATTAGATGATTAAATACTTATGTTTGCCTTGTATTTATTGAACAGTTTATTCGAAAACCACATGTAAACTAAAGGGGTACTCAGACAGATATGTTTTTAACTGTATAAGTAATAAAATCGAGTTATGATAAATGATTGTAATGGTGTTAATTCATATTTTTACAATTAGATGATTAGATACGTATATTCACCTTGTATTTATTGAACAGTTTATTCCAAAAGACTGGGAAGGTGTGGATCATATCAATTCTAAAATTGGAAAATGTATGGATAAAGTGAGGAAAAACGTAGGGACACAATTGTGGGCTTTTTTTCTGGAGTCACAACTTATTTCGAGACATGGATTGTCCTGGTTAAGTTCCTTAACTCGTCAGAAATATCATTAATAATCATACGAAATTCCTTCATGATACAATCTTCTCTTGTTCACTTTATCAAATCATTTTAATGAGGTTTATCTATTATGAAAACTGAAAAGATAGATATAGATTTATCCTGTCAATTTTCTTCTGCTTCCCAAGACTGAATTTTGTGTACAGCAAGGAGTAAAGGTAAACGAAAAGAATATTCATACATATATTTTCCCAATGGAAAATACTATTTATAATTATAAGGATTTTCATGAAATCCATAATATATAAATTATATGTATGAACTGCACTAGACAAAGACTTCAATACACAAAATACATATAATTTTAATCAAAAGTAGAAAATAGGTATTAAATCCATTTTTAATACGTCTAATAATCAAACATTATCGTTATTAAGATCAATAACAATTAAAAATAACTTTAACTAATACTAATATATAAAATAAACTTTCATATATTGTTATGGTCCAAAATATTAAAATCATATCCAACTTCAATTTTCATTTTTGTTTATTACAAATGGGAGATCCATTGGAAGGTCTAACCCTATTGCCATACGCAGAGCAATTAGTTAACTATCATATGGCTTTTGGGATTTCGTTTATCCATATATATCTGTATTACCTAGGCGATTAATGACCACGGTGGGGAGGGAATCACAATCAATCCTTTAATATATATATATATATATATATATATATATATATATATATATATATATATATATATATATATATATATATATATTTATATATACATTTATATATATATTTATATATATGTACATATACATATATATAGTGTATATATATGTATATACATTATATTTATATATATATATATATATATATATATATATATATATATATATATATATATATATATATATGTATATATATATATATATATATATATATATATATATATATATATATACATATATATATATATATATATATACTGTATGTATATATATATATACCTGTATATACTGTATATATATATATATATATATATATATATATATATATATATATATATATATATATGTATATGTATATATATATGAATATATATATATATATATATATATATATATATATATATATATATGTATATATATATATATATATATATATATATATATATATATATATATATATATATATATATATATATATACATATATATATATATATTTATTATATTTATATATATATTATATATACATATCTTTATATATATATATATATATATATATATATATATATATATATATTATCTATATTATATTTACATATACATATACATATAATATATATATATATATATATATATATATAATATATATATATATATATATATATATATATATATATATATATATATATATATATATATATATATATATATATATATATATAT
>NC_090728.1:62409875-62414875 GCF_036898095.1 Palaemon carinicauda | reverse complement strand
TCTAACCGAGGCCCTTTGCGTCAATAGGTGTAGGAGGAGATGATGATGATCATCATCATGATGATGACTATGAAGCATGAAGTAGGAGATGATGAATGGAGAAGTATTGATTTAAAAGCTCAAGATAGAGACGACTTGCGAAATCTAACCGAGGCCCTTTGCGTCAAAAGGCGTGAGAGCAGATGATGATGATGATGATGATGATAAAATTCAACAAGGTTTGCAATGGATAATATGAATATAGAATTTAAATTCCTCCTCGTGTCTCGTTGATAAATGCGAGCATGGAGTGGCAGATTAGCAAAGGTCAAAGGTATGTAAAGGTTATTTTAATAACGCCTACATATCCCTGCGTCAAAGATATACGTGTTTAAAGGTTTAAAGGCTGCTCATGAATGGCAGAGCCAAGGGCTTTTAATAATGCCTACATATCCCTGCGTCAAAGATATGCGTGTTTAAAGGTTTAAAGGCCACTCATGAATGGCAGAGGCAAGGGACAGTGCCATTGCCCTTTCAAGCAGGACAATGCCCTAAAGACTGATCATGTATCATATGATCAGCGCCTAAGCCTGCTATCCATCCAAGCTAGGAATAAGGAGGGCCAGGCAATGGCTGCTGATGACTCAGCATATAGACCTAGAAGCTCCCAAACTCCCTCCTCCTTAGCTCACAAAGATGGTGAGGTTGTAGCGACCAAAGTAACTAACGAGTTTGAGCTGGACTCGAACCCTAGTATGGCGTTCACCAGTCAGGGACGTTACCACATCGGCCACCACAATAAATGTCTCTAATACAGAATACTAAATTCTTGTAGATTTTCAAAACAATTAAATTTTTTTATGTTATCATCATCATCATCATCATCATCATCTCCTCCCACGCCTATTGACGTAAAGGGCTTCAGTTATATCTAGCCAGTCGCCTCTATCTTGAGCTTTTAATTCAAACATTGAAAACATATTTGCAAAACGCTCCTCTTTTGTTTTTAAGTTTTATGGAATATTTTCATGTGTTTTATAAATTATGAAAGCAATGAATGGTAGACTAACAATAGAAAATATTCAAAAGAAAAAGGAGAGAAAAGATTAATTGTTATTCTTTTGTGGATGAAAATGGAAAAGAAATATAACAAGCTTCCAGCCAGCACTCAATGTTTTACAAACTATTATCAGAATATCTTTTTACCTCAGCCAACGAAGTTATAAGGAGGTTATGTTTTACCCACTTTTTGTGTGTTTGTGTTTGTTTGTTTGTGAACAGCTTTCGTAATGAAAATTACATGGATTAACTGTTATGTAAAAAGCTGAAAATAATTAAATTTTGGAGGGGCAAGGTCAAAGGTTAAGGTCACGGTTAAGCCAAATGTTAAATTCCCGTAATTAAACATACGTTTGGACATCTTTGTCACAGAGACTTCAAACTTGGTTCATATTTAAGTGTATGAAAATCCACGCTAATTAATACATAAGGTTAAAGGTCAAGGTCGAGCAAAAGGTCAAGAAATAAGCTGCCGTAGCGGAGGTCTGCGATCTACTGAGTGCCCCTCTAGTTTAGAGCTGAAATTATTTCAGAAATTGATTTACTGGTAGGTACAAACGTTTGCAAACAATAAAATTAATGGCCAGACAGAGGATTTAACCATAAAATGATAGAGTATACTAACGTTTCAGAAATAGACTGTAAAGCATATGCAAACGTTTCAAAATTTACATTTTCTTTTATAGAAGAAAAATATAAATCCTACAGGCAGGGAGATGTCCCATTAATCATGCCATGAACTTTATATTTTTATTTCACTCTCGTTAAGGTGTTCTTATGCTACAGAAATTATTTTGTAGAACATTTGATATTGCACGAAAATTTGATATTCTATTGTTTCATATAGGAAGTTCCTTTCACGGCAATAGAGAGATAAATAATTTTGATGTGAAAATATGAAGTGAAAAGGAAAAGATATTGTTTAGGATCCCTTTCTACTTAAGGTCTATTAATACACCTACATACATGCACGTAAAAAGGGACGCACACACACATGCACACACACACACACTCGCGCGCGCGCACACACACACACACATATATATATATATATATATATATATATATATAAATATATATATATATATATATATATATGGATATATATATATATATATATATATATATATATATATATATATATATATATATATATATATATATATATACATATATATATATATATGGATATATATACATATGTATATACATATATATATATCCAAATAAGCCATATATATTTTTGATACATTAATGTCTGGATTCTCTTAACGACCTCGGGATCAGAGCCCCAGGCGAAATCACACAAAGACAAGAGCTTGAGTCCGGCCGGGAATCGAACCCTGGTCGGCAAGCTTGTATAGACAGTGACTAAGTCACTTGGCCAAGTGGCTTAGTCACTGTCTATACAAGCTTGCCGACCAGGGTTCGATTCCCGGCCGGACTCAAGCTCTTGTCTTTGTGTGATTTCGCCTGGGGCTCTGATCCCGAGGTCGTTGAGAGAATCCAGACATTAATGTATCAAAAATATATATGGCTTATTTGAATATGAAAAACACGTCTAAATGTGTAAAATTTATCATATATATATATATATATATATATATATATATATATATATATATATATATATATATATATATTTATATATATATATTTATATATACACACACACACACACACACACACACACACATATATATATATATATATATATATATATATATATATATATATATATATATATATATATATATATATATATATATATATACATATATACAGTATATGCATACAAATATGTATATATATATGTATATATACATATATATATATATATATATATCTATATATGTATATATATATATATATATATATATATATATATATATATATATATATATATATGTATGTATATACACACACGCACACACGCACACACACACACATATATATATATATATATATATATATATATATATATATATATATATATATATATATATATATATATATATATGTATATATATATACACATATATAAACACATATGTATATATACACATATAAATATATATATATATATATATATATATATATATATATATATATATATATATATATATATATATACCCATGACCACATGAATAAATCATACATCGAAAGATTTTCTTCCTTTTCTAGATAAATAAAATACAGCACTTATACAGAAGAGATACCCTCAAATGGGTTCCTAATAATTAAACAAAGGTTTTGGATATACTATCTTATAAAATAGCTACCTAACTAGGTTATGTATTTGATCATAATGAAAAGTCTGGCCTCCACATTGTAAACCTGATAATATTTGTAATCAACTGATACCTTTGGCTAGGTGGATTTCCTGTTTTTGATTGGCCCTGTCATGAGAAATTAGTAAACCTTACTCGTACTCATTATATATTAATGCCTTAAACAGAGTATATTAGTTTGAAAGTTATTAACATGGTAATAAACACATTGAGTATCCTTTTATGATTAAAAATATTATAAAAACATTTTGATTGTGGCCCTTTAACAAACAATACTTTTATTACAAAAATCAATTAGTCATTATCAAGGTAATAAACAGATTCAGAATCCTCTAATTATTAAAAATATCATAAAAACTTCTGATTGCGGCCCTTTAACAAATAATAATTTTATTACACAAATCAAGTCGTCATTAGCAAGGTAATAAAGACATTAAGTATATTATAATTATTAAATAGGTATCATAAAAACAATTTAAATGTGGCCCTTGAATAAACAATTCTTTTAATGAAAAAAATCAAGTCGTTACTTACTTGCTAAATTTTGCAAACAGTCATCCAGTGATTAGCCAACACCTATGGTTATCCCATTTTCGGTTATGATAATCTCCTGGGCAGTGAGGTGATTCCATCTCCCCCAAGGCCATGGCATTTTAAATCACATCCAAAAAACTTCGTCTAGGTTTTGCAGTTTCTTGTTTGGCACAATAGACACTCACATAGATGTTTAGTTTATCGAATATTTGGGGATCATTCTAACTGCCTCACATTCTTATTCTTCTCCTGCTTTGTCTGCATCTTTTCCCACTTGTATGTGGGGTCGATGTTTCTGGCCAGTTTTCTCCATCTACCTCTGTCCCACACTTCATCACCGGTTAATCCTTTTGATCGAAGGTCATCCTTGATTCAGTCCATCCACCTTCGCTTTGGTCTCCCTGTCCTTCTCGTTCCCTGTACCTCCATTTACCCGGGCTTGGGACCGGCACCAAGTTGAGGCTAGCTTGCCCCTCCCCCCTCAGTGGCTGGGTTTCTAACTGCCTCATCATGAACTCAAAATTACAGGCCTAGCACCTATCAAGAGATAGTTTTGAACCACCCGAGAAAAGGAACAATATGCCTTTTGCTTCACGTATCTATGGTAATTATCACCGGATTTGGTGGTCCTATTCACCAGTTGTTTGCCGAGAAATCCATTTAGTATCCCTGCTGCTCATTCAATAAAGCCACATCTATTGACAATTAAACTGTATGTATAAAATCCACTAACACTGTCTTTCCTTGAGGTTTAAACTTTAATCTCGTAACCAATTCCCCTTCAGGAACCTAAATCACCCCGTTCCCGCAGGTCACCACAACTAGGAACCACAGAGGATTACTTCTTTAACATGACGTCCACCTGGAACTGGACTAACCTTTTCTTCACTATATAACAGTCTCTCACAAGTAGTTAGGTCAGAGGTATTTTAGAAATTAAGCCTTACTGACATAACATTTACTTTACTACATTTGGCACATACATAAGCAAATATTCCATATATCAAGTTTATCTGTAATATTTATCAATAGAATATGTGATGTGTGCTTATATATATTTACCTATTCATATACTCTTGCTGTAATATTTAATAAAAAGGTAAAATATAATATATTTGTGCCTAGATATATTTCCC
>NC_090728.1:62399875-62402375 GCF_036898095.1 Palaemon carinicauda | reverse complement strand
TCAGGGGTTTATTTCTCGCCCTCCATCAGACACTAAGGGTTCGTTCAGGCGGGCCTTGGTGTGTGAAAATAATTTCTTTCCAGTTAATATTTTGCTGTGTAGCAACCTTTATTCTTTAAAACAGAATTAAAAATAAATCTTGACCTAATTATAGAAATTGCAATTCAGTCCGCAACTCCACAGTAAATTCACATCAAACCTTCTACTCTGAGGACAGAAAATCCAAAGAATTCTTCCTCAACCCCCAACCGAGCTCGCATCACTGTCTCCCATATCCCCTAGAGTGCAATCGGAGAGACGTTCGTATCTGCCTTTAACGTGAAATATAAACGTATTACGAAATTTATGGCTCTTGAATCCCCCAGATCTTCTAGTCACGAAGTTCAAGCATTTTTTCTGATCAAATAACTCTCATACCTTCAGTTCAGTTCAGTTTAGTTCTTTGATATTTCTTTTTATCAATTCATAATACTTTGCATACCTAAGAGTTTAACCTTAAACTGTTCGAAAAAAACCGAAATTTTAATAGGAAATTCTCCAGTAAAAATACACAATCCTTACCAATTCATAATACTTCACTGTCCATATTGGTTTTGGCTAATTTTTCATGGCCGGATGCCTTTCCTGCCACCAACCCTCCCCATTTACCCGGGCTTGGGACCGGCACCAAGTTGAGGCTGGCTTGCCCTCCCCACCCCCTCTCAGTGGCAAGACTGAAGAGAAGAAACTGGATGTGGCAGAGACGAGAATGTTGAGGTAGATGTGTGGGGTGACAAGAAGAGAAAAGATACGATATGAAGTAATTAGGGGTACCACAGGAGTTAGAGAACTATCAGATAAGATCCAACAAGGTAGACTGAGGTGGTATGGTCATGTCATGAGAAGAGATGAATAGTATATTGGGAGGAGAGTGATGAATATGGAGGTAGAGGGAAGGAGAAGTAGAGGGAGACCAAAACGAAGGTGAACCAAATCTCATCACTGAGAGTAATAACAGCCATAATTCTCTATATTCTCTCTATATAACAATTCACGTACTTCCCCATTTAATATAAACTCTCTGACCCTTGACCTAACATAAGCGAGCAGGACTCTATTAAAATGTAAATACCCATTTCGAAATGGTACGAGTTTAAAGTGCACTCCATGTTTATTTCAGGTACCGGCAAATTAATTGCTACTGTTTTTGGTAGGTATAATTAGATGATATTATAACTCCCTGGTGGAATGAAGTGGTTGCAGCTGGATATGAAAACGTTTGGGAAATATATATATATATATATATATATATATATATATATATATATATATATATATATATATATATATATATATATATATATATATATATATATATATATATATATATATATGCTGGGCTGTGCGGGTTTATGTTCCAAATCTCGTATTATTAATTTAGTATTGAAATATACCATGCTGTTCTATACACTGTTAAAATGTGCCGTTTAACGGTAATAATCGTAGAATAAATATTTCAAGGTTTAATAAAAAGTGGTAAAAATCGTAGAATAAATATTTTAAGGTTTAATAAAAAGCGGTAAAAATCGTAGAGTAAATATTTTAAGGTTTAATAAAATGCGGTAAAAATCGTAGAATAACTATTTTAAGGTTTAAAAAGTGGTAAAAATCGTAGAATAAATACTTTAAAGGTTTAATAAAAAGCGGTAAAAATCGTAGAATAAATGTTTTAAGGTTTAATAAAAAGCTGTAAAAATCGTAGAATAAATATTTTAAGGTTTAATAAAAAGCGGTAAAAATCGTAGAATAAATATTATAAGGTTTAATAAAAAGCAGTAAAAATAGTAGAATAAATATTTTAAGGTTTAATAAAAAGCGGTAAAAATCGTAGAATAAATGTTTTAAGGTTTAATAAAAAGCGGTAAAAATCGTAGAATAAATATTTTAAGGTTTAAAGGCCGCTCATGAATGGCAGAGGCAAGGGACAGCTACATTGCAGTAGCAAGTAGGACAATGCCATAGAGACTGACCATACATATATATGAACAACACCCAAGTCCGCTTTTCACTCAAGCTAGTACCATGAGGGGCCAGACAATGACTGCTGATGACTTAGCATATAGACCTAAAGGCTCCCCCAAACATCCTATCCTTAGCTCACAAGGATGGTGAAGTTGCAGCGACCAAAGAAACTAACGAGTTTGAGAGGGACTCGAACCCCAGTGTGGTGTTCACCAGTCAGGGACGTTACCATAGCTATCCCACAATCAATTCTCAATTTACTTTTACTTACTTTTACTTTTAGGGGTTTATTTCTCTCCCTCCATCAAACACTAAGAGTCCGTTCAGGCGGGCCTTGGTGTGTGAATATAATTTCTTTCCAGTTAATATTTCGCTGTGTATCAACCTTTACTCTTTAAAACAGAATTAAAAATAAATATTTACCTAATTATAAAAATTGCATTTCAGTCCACAACCCCACAGTAAATTTACATCAAACCCTCCACTCTGAAGACAGAAA
>NC_090728.1:62389875-62392375 GCF_036898095.1 Palaemon carinicauda | reverse complement strand
TGAACGCCAGACTGGGGTTCGAGTCCCACTCAAACTCGTTAGTTCCTTTAGTCGCTGCAACCTCACCATCCTTGTGAGCTAAGGATGGGGTGTTTGGGGGAGCCTATAGATCTATCTGCTGACTCATCAGCAGCCATTGCCTGGCCCTCCTTAGTCCTAGCTTTTTTCAGTCTCTAGAGTCTAGGGCATTTGTCCTGCTTGATAGGGCAATGTCACTGTCCCTTGCCTCTGCCATTCCTGAGCGACCTTTGAACCTTTAAAACCTTTAAACCTTTACAGTATATCTCTTTCCCAGCACGAAGGCATGCGTGTTATAAAATCTTTAATTAACTTAATTTTTCCATTTCGGGTTTGAAAGGTGTTACGACGTCTCTCTTACCCTCTCCTCATTAAACAGGTCCCAAGAAGCTTTATTTGCTAGACAGGAAGGTGGTTATTACATGATTTTTCCATTCATGACCCATGATTTCTTTTTTATCTTAATCTGTAGTTTTTGCTATAGAGATTCTAATTTGATTGTTAATGACTTTCTTATCTAGCCCTCAGATACGCAATGTCGAAGGTGGTAATGTTCTTCTTTTATTTCTTCTTCTTCTTCTTCTTCTGCTTCTTCTTCTTCTTCTCCTTCTTCTTTTTTAATATCGTAGGTGGTAATGGTTTTTCTCAATATTCAGTTAATTAAGATGAAGAACAATAAATTCTCTATTATTCCATCTCCTCTGTACAATATCCTTCCACTGTCTTGGATTTGAGTTCTCTTGCTTGAGGGTAAACTCGGACACGCTGTTCTATCTCATTTCTCTTCCTTCTTTTTAAGCTTTTATTTATAGTTTATATTTAGGAAGATCTAATTTAATGTTGTTACTGTTCAAAACATATTCTATTTTGATTGTTTATTACTTTTCTTGTAGTTTATTTATTTCCTTGTTTCATTTCCTCACAGTTCAATATTTTACTGCTGGAGACCTTGGGATTATAGACTCTTGCTTTTTCAACTAGGTTTGTAGCTTAGCTTGTGATAATAATAATAATAATAATAATAATAATAATAATAATAATAATAATAATAATAATACTATAACAGCAAAAACAACAACAACAACAACAACAACTACTACTACTACTACTACTACTACTACTACTAGTAATAATAATAATAATAATAATAATAATAATAATAAGGATTTTCCCTATAGGAACCCTGGGGCTTATATCATTCTGCTTTTCCAACTAGGGTTATAGCTTAGCTGTAATAATAATAATAATAATAATAATAATAATAATAATAACTCTATTCTCTATCTGCCACCAGTCCTTTCCTATCGCCAGCTCCAATTTAAAAGGTAGAAAGGTTCCCGCCCATTATGTGACTTGTCAATATTATGAGATTCATCAAAATTTTTACAGACTAATATAAAAATGAAGATTTTTTTTCATGAAGGATCATGGTAAGAAAAGTGGAATATTCAAACGTCAAAAAATTTTCGAAATAGGATTTAAGTGGCAAAATCATAGGATCGATCAATCTCCACTGACAATAACAACGAAAGGATATCAAAGTTCCTACCCCATGAAGGGCTTGCCCGACCACATGAAGGACTTGCCCGCCCCCATGAAGGGCTTGCCCGCCCATCATGTGACTTGTTGAGATTATGTTTTGCTTCCAGTGGGTGAAATGAGGCTTGATAGGTGAAAGAAATGGCGCTTCGTAGCACTAAATATAGTATGATGGATTGCTGTCGGCTGCTGCAATTTACATTAATGGAGGATGAGGTCATTATGATTCTATTACGAGGTGACCTGATCAGACGAAGGGAGAAATTCCAGAGTTCAGACTATTCATGCTCTTGTCCATTTGAGTGTTGCTCTTTCTTTTTAAGAGGACAGATTAAGAGGACATATTTCAGAGTTCAGACTCTTCATACGCTTGTCCATTTAATTGTTGCTTTTTTTTTTTTAAGAGGACAAGTTTCAGAGTTCAGATTCTGATGCTCTTGTCCATTTGAGTGTTGCTCTTTTTTTAAGAGGACAAATTTCAGAGTTCAGACTCTTCATACTCTTGTCTATTTAATTGTTGCTCTTTTTTTTAAGAGGACAAATTTCAGTGTTCAGTTCATGCTCTTGTCCATTCGAGTGTTGCTCTTTTTTTTAAGAAGACAGATTTCAGAGTTTAGATTCTTCATACGTTTGTCCATTTGAGTGTTGCTCTCTTTTTTTTTGTTAAGAGAAGGGATATCCCTTTAAGAATTTATAATATTTTTTCTTTATTGTTAATAATAATTCTATTTATTTCAAAACTATCTTATTTAAGAATCTGTATTATTTTTTTTCATTCTTAAAAAGATTCTATCTATTTCAAGATTATATTATTCAGGATTTGGAAATATGTAAGGTAGGTGGATAGTGACAAGATTAAACTGTATAGAATTAAAATAAAATTGCAGATCTCTTTGGCAATAAAAAAAAGTTTTATTCACCATTCTTTCATTTACATTATCAC
>NC_090728.1:62386892-62389375 GCF_036898095.1 Palaemon carinicauda | reverse complement strand
CGTTTTTTTTTTTTTTTTTTTTTTTTTTTTTTTTTTTTTTTTTTTTTTTTTTTTTTTTTTTTTACAGTGGTACTTGCCTTCTTGCTTGATACACTGATACTTATATATGTCTTCGAGGTTATCCAAGTACGAGAAAGACTTAGAACCAGCTCGGTTATAAACAGACTTGGTTTATAATCAAGTTGGGTCGATTGAACTTTACCTCTGGATTGAAATTACGGTTTTTTTTTAACAGTGGCACTTGCCTGTTTTGCTTGATACGACGGGTACTTATATAAGTCTTCGAGGTTACCCAAGTACGAGAAAGACTTAGAACTAGCTCGGCCTTCAGTATTTTACTGAAATACGGTTGAGAACAGTATATTTTTACGTAGAATATCCGATTGAAATTATGGTTTTTTTTTTTCTTTAACAGTGGCACTTGCCTGTTTTGCTTGATACGACGGGTACTTGTATAAGTCTTGAGGGTTATCCAAGTACGAGAAAGACTTAGAACTAGCTCGGCCTTCAGTATTTTACTGAAATACGGTTGAGAACAGTATATTTTTACGTAGAATATCCGATTGAAATTACGGTTTTTTTTTTTTTTTAACAATGGCACTTGCCTGTTTTGCTTGATACACTGGTACTTATATAAGTCTTGAGGGTTATCCAAGTATGAGAAAGACTTAGAAACAGCTCGGCCTTCAGTATTTTACTGAAATACGGTTGATAACAGTATATTTTTACGTAGAATAACCGATTGAAATTATGGGTTTTTTTTTTTTAAAGTGGCACATGCCTGCTTTGCTTGATACACTGGTACTTATATAAGTCTTCAAAGTTATCCAAGTACGGGAAAGACTTAGAACTAGCTCGGCCGTCAGTAATTTACTGAAATACGGTGAGAACAGTATATTTTTACGCAGGATATCCAATTGAAATTACGGTTTTTTTTTAACAGTGGTACTTGCCTTCTTGCTTGATACGACGGGTACTTATATAAGTCCTCAAGGTTATCCAAGTACGAGAAAGACTTAGAACTAGCTCGGCCGTCAGTATTTTACTGAAATACGGTTGGTAATAGTACATTTTTACTAAGAATATCAGATTGAAATTACGGTTTTTTTTTTTGTTTTTTTTTAACAGTGGCACTTGCCTGTTTTGCTTGATACGACGGGTACTTATATAAGTCTTCGAGGTTATCCAAGTACGAGAAAGACTTAGAACTAGCTCGGCCATTCAGTATTTTACTGAAATACGGTTGAGAACAGTATATTTTTACGTAGAATATCAGATTGAAATTACGGTTTTTTTTTTTTTTTTTTTTTTTTTTTTTTTTTAACTGGGCACTTGCCTGTTTTGCTTGATACGACGGGTACTTAAATAAGTCTTCAAGGTTATCCAAGTACGAGAAAAACTTAGAACTAGCTCGGCCTTCAGTATTTTACTGAAATACGGTTGATAACAGTATATTTTTACGCAGGATATTCTGATTGAAATTACGTTTTTTTTTTTTTTAACAGTTGCACTTGCCTGTTTTGTGCTTGAATACAACGGGTACTTAAATAAGTCTTGAAGACTTATTGAAAATTACGTTTTTTTTTTTTTTTTTTTTTTTTTTTTTTTTTTTTTTTTTTTTTTTTTAACAGTGGGTACTTGCCTGTCATGTTTGATACTACGGGTACTTAAATAAGTCTTTGAAGACTTAGATCTAGCTCGGTTATAAACAGACTTGGTTTATAATTAAGTTGGGGTTCGATTGAACTTTACCTCTGATGCCTTTGGTTCTAATTAACATTCAGACAGCTGAACAATCTTGTCAAAGTTTGTTGTGGCGCTGGGAATTTCCCTGCACGGGCTCTTGGGGGTTAACTTTTCTCCAAGTGTTGTTTGGTTTACATTACCGTTGCATTTTCTGACTGTGAAATACTGGTGGATTAAGCTTTGATGCTTGATAAATGGTATTAAAATAAAAATACTATAAGCGCTAGGTTGACACTCTATGTTTCCTTATTTCCATTTTTTCACTGGGATATTTTCCCCTGTTTGGTTGAACTTGGGCTTGTAGCATCCTTGCTTTTCCAAACTAGGGTTGTAGCTTAGCTAGTGGTGATAATAATAATAATACTAATAATAATAATAATAATAAATAAACATTATAATAATAATAATAAGAGTTTCCTTTCCTCACTTTGCTATTTTTCCTGTTGGAGCCTTTGGGCTTGTAGCATCCTTGCTTTTCCAACTAGGGTTGTAACTCAGCTAATAATAATAATGCTAATAATAATAATAATAATAATAATAAGAATAATAATAATAATAATAATAATAATAATAATAATAATAATAATAATAAAAATAATGATAATAATAATAATAATAATGATAATAATAATGATAATAATAATAATAATAATAATAATAATAATAATAAAAAGAATGATAATAACGATAACAACAACAACAATAATAATAATAATAATAATAATAATAATAATAAT
>NC_090728.1:62376892-62381892 GCF_036898095.1 Palaemon carinicauda | reverse complement strand
CTATCTATCTATCTATCTATCTATATATATATATATATATATATATATATATATATGTATATATATATATATATATATATATATATATATATATATATATATATATATATATACATATATATATATATATATATATATATATATATATATATATATATATATATATATATATATATATATACACACAGTATACATACATATATATATATATATATATATATATATATATATATATATATATATATATATATATATATATATATATATATATATATATATATATACACACATTTATATTTCACCCTGTTTCAAAATCCATTTGGTATTTATTCAGTACCGCTCGATGAAGGGCTGAAATTCGTTTTTTGAATATTGACCTTCCTAAAACACTAGGCCGTGAAAGTATTTACTCACGTAAGAGTCCAAACGCAATTGCATGGTTTCCCAATGGTGCAATGAATTCCAAATTAGGAAAGGTATTGGAATTTTATTTGCACAGAGTAGGGTATTAGGAAATGAGGAAAAATGTGCTGTTTTAATGACGACTCCCTAAATGTATTAACATAATGATATATTGTGCATTAACTATTAAGAATACACGGTTAGGTAAGTTGTATATTCAAAAAAATAAAGGGACTTTTGCACTTTCTACAAAGTGCAACTTAAGCTGAGGAATAAAAATGTTTCACAATATAAATTGAGAAACTTTACAGTTCTTCACCTGAAGAGGCATTTTGTTAAATTATGAAACTTATTGATCTGTGTATTTAAAAAATACAGGAGCTTTTACCCTTTTTACAATTTGCAACTTCAGCTGAGGAATAAAAAGGTTTCACAATGTTCAAAATTATAAAACATTTTCATTCTTTAGCTGAAGAGGCCCTTTGTTATATTGTGAAACTTTTTAATTTGTATATTTAAAAATCTACAGGAGCTTTCACACTTTTTACAATGTGCAACTTCAGCTGAGGAATAAAAAAGTTTCTCAATGTTCAAAATTGTGAAACACTTTTATTCTTCAGCTGAAGAGGCACTTTGCGAAATTGTGAAACTTTTCAAATTGTATATTTAAAATATACAGGAGCCTTCACACTTTTTACAATGAGCAACATCAGCTGAGGAATAAAAAAAGTTTCACAATGCTTAAAATTGTAAAATTTTTGCATTCTTCAGCTGAAGAGGCACTTTGTTAAATTGTGAAACTTTCTTATTCATACGATAAGCTTCAGTAATTTCAATTTTTTTACATCTGTGTATATTGCAATATATTGCAAAAAAAAAAATCCTATTGAAAGTATAGGTTTAAAGACCGCTCATAAATAGCAGAGGCAAGGGACAGTGACATAACTCTATCGAGCAGGACAATGCCCTAGAGACTGACCATGTATACATAATATGATCAGCGCCTAAGCCCCTTCTCCACCCAAGCTAGGGTTCAGAAGATAAACCTATAGGCTCTCCCTAACCCCCATCCTTAGCTTACAAGGATGGTGAGGTTGCAGCGACCAAAGGAACTAACGTTGTTTGAGCATGACTCGAACCCCAGTCTGGCGTTCACCAGTCAGGGACGTTACCACATCGGCCAAAAGAAACAATAATGGATGTTTATCATTTATACACCAAGTAAATTTTTTCAGTAAATAAAAAGATGAACAAAACCCTGTTAGTGAAATGTTTTGCCATTACGAAATTGAAATATAAATTCTGATAATTTTTACCCGGATAAAACAACAATGAATATTAAGTTTTTATACACATAGTGAAGTTTTTTTTAAATAAAAAGCGGAAATGGAAAAAAAATTAGTAAAATGTTTCCATAAAACTTGACATTATATAAATTTTCTCGTTTTCATTTCAGCGAGAGGCGTAGCTATGTAAATATCCAGAGCAATAAAGTAAAGAGAAATGAGTTATTAATGTTTATAATTTGTATTTTTTTATTACAATTATGAATATTTTTATGATTTTCTGCTCATTAAGTCTGATGATAGCTAAATTATCAAATAAAGTTCGACGTGTCTACGTTATATTACCATGTCGTAAAACAATATAGTTTTAAAACTACTATAATAACCACATATAACAATAATAATATTAATAATAATAATAATAATAATAATAATAATTTCTTTTATTACTCAAATATCAATAACTTCTACTACTACTACTACTACTACTACTACTACTACTACTAATAATAATAATAGTTATTATAATAATTTCTTTTATTAGTAAAATAACAATAACTACTACTACCACTACTACTACCACAACAACAACAACAAAAACAACAACAACTACTACTACTACTACGACAACAACAACAACAACAACAACAACAACAACAACAACAACAACAACTACTACTAATACTAATACTACTAATAATAATAATAATCTCTCTTAATACAAGAATACCAATAACTTCTATGTTCCTCCCTGGAAACCTTTTCATGTTAACAATCATCAAAAATTCGTATGAAATATTCTAGCACAACACGCTAGGACCCTGTTATCAACACGCAGGTTCCTTCTCTTATTACAAGGACAATAGGGATGTCGAGAGCCCAATTGTACCATGAGTATTTAGTTTTTCAGGTTGTTATAGTTGTAATAATATCATTTTTTTCGTGCCACTATATGGTGGAGAGGTGTTAAGGCTATGAACATTGGTTATGTTATTATCATTATTATTATTATTATTATTATTATTATTATTATTATTGTTGTTGTTGTTGTTGTTGTTGTTGTTACTATAACAATTATTATTATCATTATTATTATTATTATTATTATTATTATTAATTCCTAAGATACAACTGTAGTTGGAAAATCAAAATGCATAAGCCCAAGGAATCCAACAGGGAAAAATAGCCCAGCGAGAAAAGGAAACAAGACAATAAACTACATTATTATTATTATTATTATTATTATTATTATTACTTCCTAAGCTACAGCTCTAGTTGGTAAAGCAAAACGCTATAAGCCCAAGGAATCCAACAGGGAAAAATAGCCCAGCGAGGAAAGGAAACAAGACAATAAACTACATTATTATTATTATTATTATTATTATTATTATTATTATTACTTCCTACGCTACAACTCTAGTTGGTAAAGCAAAACGCTATAAGCCCAAGGGATCCAACAGTGAAAAACAGCCCAGCGAGGAATAGAAATAAGACAATAAACTACAAGAGAAGTTTAAGAACAACAGAGAAAGGTATCAACGAAAACCATTGTTTTGGTTTTAATTAGAAAAGGTGAAGGATATCTACAAAAAGGATTTCAAGGATTCCATTGAAAACCTGCATACATGAATGCAGCTGATTGAATAGTAAAGGATTATTGATCCAATACACCTTTATGGAGGGGAGAAGGATTGTAGGATACCTGTAAGAACTAAACAGTGGAAGATTTTGCAATGTGGGATAGTTGATCATAAAAGGGGACAAGAGCAATATCAATCACAGTGTATGGAGCCTTATATTAGAGATGGTCCTCGACTTACGAACATCCGACTTACAGATATTCTACTTACAAACATTCGACTTGCAAGCATTCGACTCACAAATACTCGACTCACAAATATTCGACTTAAAAGAATTCGACGTACAAACATTCGACCTACAAACATTCGACTTACAAATATTCGACCTATAAACATTCGACCTACAAATATTCGACCTATAAACATTCGACCTACAAATATTCGACCTATAAACATTCGACCTACAAATATTCGACCTACAAACATTCGACTTACAAATATTCGACTTACAAATATTAGACCCATCAATGTTAGCCTTACAAATATTTGGCTTGCAAACATTCGACTCACAAATACTCGACTAACAAATATTCGACTGACCAATATTAGCCGTACAAATATTCGAATTACCAATATTAGCATTACAAATATTCGACTTGCAAACATTCGACTCACAATTACTCGACTAACAAATATTCGACTGACCAATATTAGCCATACAAATATTCGACTTACTAATATTAGCCGTACAAATATTCGAATTGCAAACATTCGACTCACAACTACTTGACTAACAAATATTGGACTGACCGATATTAGCTGTACAAATATTCAACTTAGCAATATTAGTCTTACAAATATTTGACTCCAAAATATTTGACTTACAAACATTTGGCTTACCAAATTTTTGACTCACAAATATTCGATCTACAGACATTCAACTTACAAATATTTGACTTAAAAACAACCGACTCACAAACATTCGACTTACAAATATTCGACTCACAAATATTCGACCTACAAAATTTGACTTATAAACATTCGACTTAAAAACATTCAACGTACAAACATTTGACTTACAAATATTCAACATACAAACATTTTCCTTGCAAACATTCGGATATACAAATACAAATCCAACTGAAAATAACAAAGATAAAGAAATATTGTGATAAAACTTTATATAATTTAATACAGAAAGCAAAATGGCCTCTATAATAACCTGATATCTATTTCATATGAAACCTGACTATTTGTTGATATTTAACAGCTAGAAGTCATAGGCATAGGATTCAGGTTAGGCCTACCCTAGGGCAAAATTTAACAGAATTCGACTTACAAGGAGTTTCTTAGAACAAATTTTGTATGTTGAGGACGTTTTGTATCCAGGATATCAATTTAACTACTTAGAAACTTGAATATAAATAGAAACGGAATGTTTTAATTAATTGTATATCTAGAATACAAAATAATTATTATTAGAAAAATATTTTCGTTCGCCACTGATATCGACTATGTCAAGAAATACGTATTTATATTGACTGAACAAAGATTGGAATTTAAGAAATGATTTTGAATGGTGGTAGCACCCAATAATGAAATATGGATGGTATAAGAAACAACCCAAGTATGTATAAATATAATCATAACTGTGTACACACACACATATACATATATATACACATATATATATATATATATATATATATATATATATATATATATATATATA
>NC_090728.1:62359392-62374392 GCF_036898095.1 Palaemon carinicauda | reverse complement strand
CTGTGCAAATGCGCCTAATTATAAGAAAAATTGTGTATAGTTGACTGATTTGGCATTGATAATCCCTTGGTACACTTAATAATTTGCCGTAAAAACGGTAAAAAACGGTAAAAATTTTGATATCACGGCCGTAGGATGTGTTTGTGGCTTTTGATATTTATATACAATTTTTACATCGATGTTGAAGAAGGAGGAAGTAACCAACACATGTTTGATTTCAAAGGAAGTTGGGTAGTTCTTAAAATTATATCTTTATTTACCTATTTATGAAAATTGTTATAAATTTTGCACAGTTTCAATTAAATGGCTTAGCAATTTCCTTAATTCCAAAAGCAATCACTACTACAAACAGTTCAAAATATGTATAAAAAATCGGTAAAAATCCGGGAATAAATGTTACCAGGAATTTATCGTTTTAAAAACGGATATATTGACGTGAAGGAGTGACATTACGATCACCAACCCGTGAAAGATAATAATAAAGTCGGGTAAAATTAAGGTCACTTATATTTTACTGAAATACGACGGAGAACATTATATTTTTTACGAAGAATTTCTAATTAATATTCTGGTTCTTTAAACAGTGTCTTTTAGAATAAGATATTTTACTTCAAGCAGGAAATTACCGCTGATTGACAAAAAATAGAATGAATAATTTTCTGGAAGGTTACAAAAGGCAGCATAAAAAAAAGGATCAAGTGAAAATCAAAATCATTCACATACTATCCAAAAAAAAAAAAAAAAAAAAAAAAAAAAAAAAAAAAAAAGCTGAAGTGAAAGTCAAAATATCATTCACATACGATTTACAAGAAGATAGAAAATGATATTTTCTTTCACTGTACAACTGTACAGCTATCTAAGTCTTTGTTCATTTGAACATAGTATGAGGATAAAAACAGCCCAAAACACTGAAAGGAAAATCAAAATTAAGTACATACTATTTATAAGAAGAAAAAAATAATGATATCTTTCTCTGTACAACTGTACATCTTTCTTAGTCTTTGTTCATTTAGAGTTCTCTTGCTTGAGGGTACACTCGGGCACACTATTCCATCTTATTTCTCTTCCTGCGGTTTTGTTAAACTTTTAATAGTTTATTTAGGAAATATTTATTTTAATGTTATTGTCTTAAAATATTCTATTTTTCCTTGTTTCCTTTCCTCACTGAGCTATTTTCCCTGTTGGAGCCCCTGGGCTTATAGCATCCTGCTTTCCCAACTAGGGTTGTAGCTTAGCAAATAATAATAATAATAATAATAATAATAATAATAATAATAATAATAATAATAACAGAGTATGTGGATGCGATATTGTATGTGCATAATTCGTAGGTTTTACTAGACATGAAGAGAGATTGGCAGAAATCATGTGAATTACTAATATTGTGTTCCTGCACATGTGGTCCTCATAGAATTAACAGAGATAATATTACATTCCTCGCTTCAGCTATTCTCTGATATATAAATTTATCTTTAAATATGTATAAATAAACAATATTCTTGGTTTAATCACCGATTTTTTATTTTCATATCCATATTTAATTTTTTTCTATACAAATAAACAACATCTTTGGTTAATTACCGATTTTTATATTTTTATATTCTCATTTTTTTTTAAAAATTTAATTTTCCATTGTATCGATACACAGACTGAATTTCCGATCAAAGGATATTTTCAACGATGCTATTTGGATTATAATTAGTAACTAGACGAGCTCAGTAGAGAGCAGACCTCCGCCGCAGCAACTTATTTCTCCACCTTTTGCTCGATATTGACCTTGACCTTTGACCTGAACATGTATTAATTAGTGTGGATTTTCATACACTCAAATATGAACCAAGTTTGAAGTCTCTGTGATAACAATGTCAAAACTTATGCTTGATTACGTGAAATGGAGATTTTGCTTGACCGTGACCTTGACCTTTGACCTTGACCTTCCAAAATCTAATCATTTCCAGCTTTTTACATAGCAGTTAATCCCTGCAAGTTTCATTACTCTGCGATTAGAATTATGGCCAGGAAGCTGCTCGCAAACAAACAGACACACACAAACACACAAACAGGGGTTAAAACATAACCTCCTTCCAACTTCGTTAGGTAAATATCAATTTAAAAGAATCTAACTTTTTACATTTATTCCAAATTAAAGTAGTTTTCTAACTTTTTTACATTTATTCTTTCATAATAATTTGAGAGTCAAAAGATTATACACCCTTGTTTTAATTCAACTATTATATAAAATGGACTTCTCTCAAGTGTAATATTCTCTCTCAAGCAGCGTTTTAATTAGAATACTTTCAACTTCTCCCCTTTAATTAACTCTAAACCCTCAGTGGTTCCTTGTTCTATTTATGTCAGGTATATAAGTTTTCTCGAGATTCAAGAATCATGTTTCATATTTAGTGTTTATTTTAAGTTTTCCATTTTCATTATATACACAAAAAAAGAAAAAAGTAAAAATCCTTGAATAATTGTTGCCTGGTGTTTATTTTAAGTTTTCATTTTATTCCATACACTTGAATATTTACCGTAAAAAAAAAGAAAGAAAAAAAAGGGTAAAAATCCTTGATTAAATGTTGCCTGGTGTTTATATTAAGTTTTCCATTTTCATGTTGCCTGGTATTTATTTTAGGTTTTCCAATTTCATTCCATATACTTACATTTTTACCGTATAAGAAAAAGAATGAAAAAAAAATAAATAAAAAAAAAAACGATAAAATCCTTGAAAAAATTTTGCCTGATGTTTATTTTAGTTTCTCCATTTTCCTCACATACAATGTTATACATTGACCGTAATTGGAATGTTAAATATTTGCCGTAAAAAACCGTAAAAATCCTGGAATAAATATTTCCAGGCATTTACTGTTTTAAAAATGGATATATTACAACGTATATATCAACGTAAAGGATTGATATTATTGTCACCCACGCTTAAAAGATAATAACAAAGTAGGGTAAAAATTACGGTCGCCTGTATTTTACTGAAATGCGGCTGAGAGCAGTATATTACTTTACGAGTGAAATTGTGACCAGGAAGCTGTTCAAAAACAAACAGTCACACAACTACACAAACAGGGGCGAAAACATAACCTCCTTTCAACTTCGTTGGCGGAGGTAATAATTACTTAATTTTCATATAATCCACTATTCTGTTATTTTCGATTTGCATTGAAATGGCAATTTTAATCGTCACTTAAATAACATTTAACGTATTCCTCATTAATATTATTACCTACTCTTCCTTGAATCTTGCTCACCTTCGATCTCAGAACTGTTTATTAAAGGAGATCTTTCTATTTATTTGGGCGTGGAACGGAAGTGACCATGTTGTGGAATAATCTTACTAATTATTATTATTATTATTATTATTATTATTATTATTATTATTATTATTATTATTATTATTATTACTAGCCAAGCTACAACCCTAGTTGGAAAAGCAGGATGCTATAAGCCCAAGGGCTCCTATGAGGAAAAATAGCCCTGTGAGGAAAGGAAATAAGGAAATAAATAAATGATGGGAACAAACTAAAAATAAATCATTCTAAAAACAGTAACAGCGTCAAAACAGATATGTCCTATATAAACTATTAACAACGTCAAAAACAGATATGTCATATGTAAACTATAAAAAGACTCATGTCAGCCTGGTCAACATAAAAACATTTTCTCCAACTTTGAACTTTTGAAGTTCTACTGATTCAACTACCTGATTAGGAAGATCATTCCACAACTTGGTCACAGCTGGAATAAAGCTTCTAGAATACTGTGTAGTATTGAGCCTCATGATGGAGAAGGCCTGGCTATTAGAATCAGTAGAATTTTAAAAGTTCAAAGTTGCAGCAAATGGATTTATGTTAGGCTGACATGAGTCTTTTTATAGTATACATATGACATAACTGTTTTGACGTTGTTACTGTTTTTAGAATGATATATTGTAAAAAAAAAATTTCTCGCTATTTATTTATTTCCTTATTTCCTTTCCTCACTGAACTATTTTCCCCTGCTGGAGCCCTTGGGTTTATAGCATCTTGCTTTTCCGACAAGGCTTTTAGCTTGGCTAGTAATAATAATGATAATACTCTAACCTAAGCTAAGAAACAAATGACACTACTGTTATTATCAGGGGATCAGTTCTCTGGCACTGTTTGGTGGAATAAGTAGCCATCCAGTTTACAAAATCAGGAAAAAGGAGGTATTACCCTTGAAAGGAACTAAATAATGACTATCTTTAAAAACGTTTAAATACAGTAAATACAGTTTAAAATATCATGCAATTGCATTTATGTGGCATATGCAGACACCTTACATACGAATTAAAAGCCACTCACACCAAGAAGTGATGAATGAATTACCTGCTATATCAACTAACTGATTGTGGTGATGTTCCTGACTGGCGATCGCCAGACTGGGGTTCAAGTCCCGCTCAAAATTGTTAGTTCCTTCTGTCGCTACAACCTCAACATCCTTGTGAGGTAAGGATGGGGTTAGGGGTACCCTATATTTCTATCTGCTGAGTCATCAGCAGCTATTGGCTGGCCCTAGCTTGGGTTGATCTTCCGACCGGGGTTCAAGTCCCACTCAAACTCGTAAGTTCCTTCTGTCGCTGCAACCTCACCATCCTTGTGAGGTAAGGATGGGGTTAGGGGTAGCCTATATGTCTATCTGCTGAGTTATCAGCAGTCATTGCCTGCTCCTAGCTAGGGTGGAGAAGGGGCTTGGGCGCTGCTCATATGTCTACATGGTCAGTCTCTAGGGCACTGTCCTGCTTGATAGGGCAATGCCACTGTCCCTTGCCTCAGCCATTCATGAGCGGCCTTTAAAAACCTTTAAAACTGGTGTTGAGAATCCTCAATTTCACTGTTTCTGAGACTTGGGTTATTGGATTGTTGAACCACGCTTTAAGGCATTGTTTTGCTTGATATTGCAATGCCACTATCCCTTGCCTCTGCCATTCATGAGCGGCCTTTGAAAACCTTTAAGACTGGTGCTGGGGATCCTCAATTTCACTGTTTCTGAGACTTGGATTGTTCACTGTTGTACCTCGCTTTAACTTCACTCCCAAGCCTTTACGATCGTCCTGCTTGTCTTCAATTCTGACTTCGGTTTACTGCCGGTCCAGAGGGTACTGGAACTTTGGCTCGCCGGTTTAAACGGTCTCTTATTGTTTTACAACTTCGTTTTAAGCAATCTTTTACTTTTTTTTTAATTTGTTTTTTCAAACTGTTACATTTCACCATCTAACTTAGTGCTTTTATTTCCCTTTTCGTTATACCCACATACGTTGCCTGTTTTAATAGTCATATTTTCATTGAATTTTGAAATTATTGGTAAACATGTGGTACATTCTGTACTGGATAGTAGTTCAGTAAATAAATTTTTAATGTATTTTAACCACTTTTTCTTATCATCCTCATCTAACCATATTAAATAATCAAAGAAATCTTCAACATTTCCCAAAAATATATCAGGCAAGCTAATGTATTATTCTACAATAAAACTACAAACAGATTGGCAGCATGTAATACTGTTTATATCACTGCCCTGGGATGTGTTTGTGGCTTGTGATATTGATATACAGTTTCCCATGGATGTTGAGGTAGGACAAAATAATCATAATTTCTTAGTCCTAATATTTTCTCTAATTCTAACAGTAATCACTACTGAAAGTAAGTTATCTCCTTTTAGTTATCTCATTATAACTCATGTTATCTCACGTTATCTCATGCTCCTGATAAGTTAATAGTCAGTTCCAACTGAACTTTGCTGGGATAGGATGTGCAAACTATCTAGAATGCTAATTCCTATTTTCTAGAGATAGAAAAACCCCTAGTAAAATAGGTTGTTTATATATAAGAGAAAACCAGAGCCTATGGGTTGTGATGGCCGATGTGGTAACGTCCCTGACTGGTGAGAGCCAGACTGGGGATCAAGTCCCGCTCACATTCGTTAGTTCCTTTGGTCGCTGCAATCTTACCATCTTTGTGAGCTAAGGATGGTGGGGGGGGGGGGGGGGAGGCAGGGTTTGTGGGAGCCTATAGGTCTATCTGCTGAGTCCTCAGCAACCATTGCCTGGCCCTCCTTAGTCCTAGCTTGGGTGGAGAGGGTGCTTGGACACTGATCATATATGAATATAAATATATATATATATATATATATATATATATATATATATATATATATATATATATATATATATATATATATATATATATATAAACACACACACACACACACACACATATATATATATATATATATATATATATATATATATATATATATATATATATATATGGTCAGTCTCTAGGGTATTGTCCTGCTCGATTGGACAATGTCACTGTCCCCTGCCCCTGCCATTCATGAGCGGCCTTTAAACTTTTTAACAAGATATCGAGAAATGATAAAACAGAAGAGACAACTTTACACGTCTCGAACTGTCGACCTAATCGCGCCAGGACTCCTCGCTGCTGGGAGGAAGGATGCCGGTGACGGGTACAACGCACGGACATACGCTACCGGGGTCTAAAGCGATGTCAGGCAGGGCAGCCGATCGGGACTACGGTCTACCCCAAAGCCAAAGTAGAGTCCTTCAAAAGAAGGCAACTGTGCTTACCCTATACTGTTAAAAATTTGCCGTAAAAAATGGTAAAATTCCAGGAATAAATGTTGACAGGATTTTACCGTTTTAAAAACAGATATATTGACGTTAAAGAGTGATATTATGGTCACCTACCGGTAAAATAGAATATCAAAGTAGGGTAAAAATTACGGTCGCCTGTATATTACTCAAATACGGCTGAGAACAGTATATTTTTATGGAGAATTTCCGATTAAAATTACGAATTTTAAAATATATAAAATATAAAATATAAAATATGAAATATAAAAATAAAAATTAGAAAAAATGCGCTTAGTTATGCAAATTATTATGTATGACTGAGCGATCAAGAAGCAAAGAAATGTATATGGTTTTATTATTTGTTTCAAGAAGTCTGAAAGGATAAAAAGAAAGAAAAAAAATAGTCTAGAAAAAAGTTATGATAATAAAAGTTCAAGGTTTGGGAGTGAGAAAAACAAAAGTTACTGGAAGATCTTAGATTTCTTTCTGCCTGAGTTTGGTGGTATCTTAAAGTAATTATTAGAAATGGAAAAGATAATACCAAGAACTTGGGAAAATTTGCTATTTTTTGAAAACTATAAAGTTTTTATTATTATTATTATTATTATTATTATTATTATTATTATTATTATTATTATTATTATTATTATAAAATAATGATAATAATAATAACACCAAAAGTTTTAATAATAATAATAATGATAAAAAAATAATTATAACAATAATAATAATAATAATAATGATAATAATAATAATAATAATAATAATAATAATAATAATGATGATGATGATAAAAATAATAATAATAATAATAATAATAACAACAACAACAACAACACAACACTACTACTACTACTACTACTACTACTACTACTACTACTACTACTACTAATAATAATAATAATAATAATAATAATTATTATTAATATTATTATTATTATTATTATTATTATTATTATTATTATTATCAATAGCTCAGCTACAGCTACAACCCTAGTTGGAAAAGTAGGATGATATAAGCCCAAGAGCCCCAACAGGAAAACAAATAAGTCCAACGAGGAAAGGAAATAAGGAAATACATAATCTATAAGAGAAGTAATGAAAAAAATTAAAATAAAACAAGTAATATAGTACAGCATATTCCGTTTTCCAGTAGGAAATAACTCCAACTCTTCCTATGATAATAATAATAATAATAATAATAATAATAATAATAATAATAATAATAATAATAATAATAATAATAATAATAATAATAATAATAATAATAATAATAATCTGGATGAAACTAGGAACCCCACACTATAAGTCACCAGTCTGTGTAGACTGAGATTCACAAAAAAAAAAAAAAAATATAATAATAATAACAATAATATTAATAATAATAATATTAATCATAATGATAATATTAATTAGACAGAAATAATTGTCTTATCCCAAGTTCCCAAGAAGTGAAATCGTATATTTGGAAGAAAACTTAGTGTCACCCATTATTTATCTAATCCGAGCATTTTTTTTTTTTTTTTTTTTTTAGAGGAAGTTACTTCCAAAATGGGATTTTCCCATGCTCCAGCATCAGAGCTGGCGAAGTTATCCAAATTTACTGAGCTTAATTCGAATAAAAATGAATAGAGTATGATAATAAAACAACAACATTGGTACTTACTTTATAGAGTAACTTGGATTATAATGATAAATTGGTTATCATCATATGCTTGTTATCAGTAAAGTGGAAATAACAATGACCTTGCAGTCTCTTTCACTGTCTTGTTTTTTTTTCTTTTTATTTATTCATCTGTGTTTTTTATATGTAGGAGATTTACGTTTTACACTGCAGAAGAAAATGTATCATTTATCAAATTGAAGATTCAATAAATCAACATTGTTTATCAAAGGGACCATTTTCAATAAAATGTTATCTTTTTTATTCCATTTTTTATATGCAGAAGATTTACATAGGAAATGAAGTGAGCGATTGGTTTCCGGTGAGAGTGGGGCTGAGACAGGGATTTGTGATGTCGCCGTGGTTGTTTAACTTGTATGTTGATGGAGTGGTGAGAGAGGTGAATGCTCGAGTGCTTGGACGAGGATTGAAACTGGTAGACGAGAATGACCATGAATGGGAGGTAAATTAGTTGTTGTTTGCGGATGATACTGTACTGGTTACAGACGCGGAAGAGAAGCTTGGCCATTTAGTGACAGAATTTGGAAGGGTGTGTGAGAGTAGGAGGTTGAGAGTTAATGTGGGTAAGAGTAAGGTTATGAGATGCACGAGAAGGGAAGGTGGTGCAAGGTTGAATGTCATGTTGAATGGAGAGTTGCTTGAGGAGGTGGATCATTTTAAGTACTTGGGGTCTGTTGTTGCAGCAAATGGTAGAGTGGAAGCAGATGTACGTCAGAGAGTGAATGAAGGATGCAAAGTGTTAGAGGCAGTTACGGGAGTAGTAAGAGATAGAGGGTTGGGCATGAATGTAAAGAGAGTTCTGTATGAGAAGGTGATTGCACCAACTGTGATGTCTGGATTGGAGTTGTGGGGAATGAAAGTGACGGAGAGACAGAAATTGAATGTGTTTGAGATGAAGTCTCTAAGGAGTATGGCTGGTGTATCTCGAGTAGATAGGGTTAGGAACGAATTGGTGAGGGTGAGAACGGGTGTAAGAAATGAGTTAGCAGCTAAAGTAGATATGAATGTGTTGAGGGGGTTTGGCCATGTTGAGAGAATGGAAAATGGCTGTCTGCTAAAGAAGGTGTTGAATGCAAGAGTTGATGCGAGAAGTACAAGAGAAAGGCCAAGGTTTGGGTGGATGGATGGAGTGGAGAAAGCTCTGGGTGATAGGAGGATAGATGTGAGAGAGGCAAGAGTGCGTGCCAGAAATAGGAATGAATGGCAAGCGATTGTGACGCAGTTCCAGTAGGCCCTGCTGCTTCTTCCGGTGCCTTAGATGACCGCGGAGGTAGCAGCAGTAGGGGATTCAGCGTTATAAGGCTTCATCTGTGGTGGATAACGGGGGAGGGTGGGCTGTGGCATCCCTAGCAGTACCAGCCGAACTCGGTTGAGTCCCTTGTCAGGCTGGGAGGAATGTAGAGAGGAGAGGTCCCCTTTTTTTGTTTCTTTTGTTTGATGTCGGATACCGGCCAAAACTGGGGGAAGTGCCTTGGTATATGTATGTATTATAGAAAAAGTTTATTAATTGTTAAATTTGGTATTAACATAGTTTATCAGAGCGACTAATTCAATAAAGTCTTACCTTTTAATATCACCTAAAAATATGAGATTAAGAAACAATTGTTTTTCAATGCTTGTAAAAATTAGAGAAAAGATCACAGAGTATATTAGAAATTAGTCTCAGTAAAAGAAACATGGAAACGAACGAGTTCATTGGATTATTAATAGCCCAATGTCTGGTGTAATAATTAACTGGGGATGAGATTAATCACGCTCTGAATAATTACTAAAAGTTAATTGTCTAGACTTTGTAAATTCTCGCTGGAGATCAACTGCTTAGCCACTCAAAAGAGATCGCTTCTAAATACAAGAGGTCCTTATCTTGTTAGTGTGAACGTGTGTTGGTGTATCTGTAATATATCTCTAGTTCTTTGTGAATATCATCATCATCATCATCATCATCATTTCAGCCTTCAAAAGTCCTTTGTTGGATGTAGGCCTTCCCTAGGTTTCTCCACAGACTTCTATCGCAAGCTATTCTCTGCCACTGTTGCTTATGTTGGTCTAAGTCATCTCGCCAGCGGGTTTTTTGTCTTCCTCGGTTTCTTGTGTATCCTCGGGGTGTCCAGAAGGTTGTTCGTGATGTCCATCGGTTGTCTGTCATCCTGGCTATGGGCCCTGCCCAGTTCCATTTGAGCTTGCTAATGGTTTCAAGGATATGTGAATATATTGATAGTTAAAATGATTGAATATTCTAAGTGATAGAAATCTGTTAAAGAATAAATCAAATCCTTTATCTTGAAAAGTGTGAGACGATACTAAGTGTTTATACAAAAATTCAAATAGTACTTTGTAAATATATTCAGAGTTAAATTCTTCATAATTCCAAAAGACATAAATTTATTAGAGAATAAAATGAACATTTTATCTTGAAAAGTACGAGACCATAGTTAATATCAATACAAACATTAACATAGTACTTTTTAAATATATTCAGAGTTGAATTCTACATAATTTCAAATGATATATGTTTGTTAGAGAGTAAAATGAATCTTCAATCTCCAAAACTGATCTGCTCTTTCAGTAAATGTTTGAACGATTTTCTGGGGGTAAATCATTCTTCCAGTCTTTTATACAAACATGAAAATAGTATTTTGTATATATATATATATATATATATATATATATATATATATATATATATATATATATATATATATATATTTATATATATACATATATATATATATATATATATATATATATATATATATATATATATATATATATATATATATATACATACATATACATATATTTATATATATACACACACACATATATATATATAAATATATATATACATATATATATATATATATATATATATATATATATATATATCTCCAAAGTTAAATTATACATTATTCCAAAAGATTTATATCTGTTAGAGAATAAAGCAAATCTTCTATTTCAAAAATTGTTATGATCTGCTATTTCAGAAAATGTTTGAACAATTTTCTGGGGCAAATCATTCTACCGTCTTGATATTGTTTGATCAGTAACCTGATGTCATTTTCCTTGCAGGCACAAAGGTTTCCTTTTAAAATTTCTCTAAGAGCATTTTAGGCTTTTAACAGATTTTGCTTTTATGTACAACGTTACTTTTTGTACCAACCGTGTGTCTCACGATCGTACATAGTTTATTTTGTATATATATTATGCTTGTACCTTCGCTCTCCCCTCGCACTAAAAAGAACCTGGAAAAACATATATGTTTTTCTCATAGGTAACGGTGTCGATTTTGAACAGGAAATTTCCTTTTGCTTTGAGCTTTTGTATATAAAGGAGAGTGTTCTATAGTAAACTCACCCAGTTGCTTTCATCCTGTCTTTGAGTCATAACCTTCTCTCGGCCCGTCACACTTTCGAAGGTTTTAATGTCTTTTTATAAAAATAAATAAGATATATTCAGCATCCTCATCAAAGGTTTAAAAGTTTAAAGGCCATTCATGAATGGAAGAGGCAAGGGGCAGTGACATTGCTCCAGCTAGCAGGAGAATATCCTAGAGACTGACCATATATACAACCAAGATAGGACCAGGAAGGGGTAGACAATGACTGCCGATGACTCCCACAAATCCTTAATCCTAGGGTTACAAAGGATGGTGAGGTTGCAGCCATTAAAGGAACTAAAGTTAAAACCCACACATTTATTGAAATGAAGTGGGAGTGTAAGAATCTTTACTTATGCTAATGAAACCAATGTAGAATATAATTATAGTTGTTCTAATCCACTAAAGATGATCAGCCAATTAATATTGCTTAGAGTGCTGCAGAACAAACTTAATTTTAAATGTGAAATACGGTTCTTGAATGTATTTGAAAAAGGATGGACATCTAAAATTAACGTCTGTTGAGTAGAAAATGTTCAAAAGTTAAAGAGCTGCAAAAATTACGTGGAGGTACCATAATTAATGGCAGTATGACTTAGAATATGTTTGAAATGTTATCTAAAGGTCTAGATTCGAGAGTAGGTGACATAAATGAAAAACAAGAAAATTTTGTGTTGACCGTTTTAAAATAAAAGAATCAGGAGAATGAATAAAAGAGTAAAGAATAACAAATAAAGCAATGGCTATCTGTTATCAGTATATTTGCCGATACTAATATGAGTAAAATTAGGATTTAACTCATATATAAATGGGAATATATATATAAATATATATATATATATATATATATATATATATATATATATATATATATATATATATATATATATATATATATATATATATATCTATCTATCTATCTATCTATCTATCTATCTATCTATATATATATATATCTATATATATATATATATATATATATATATATATATATATATATATATATATATATATATATATATATATATATATATATATAAAGATTTGCAGTTGATGAAAATTCGGCATTAAGGAAAAAGACATCCACTTAACCGAAGTTTCATCTTTGATTCTGGGTGTAACAGCTCTCTCTCTCTCTCTCTCTCTCTCTCTCTCTCTCTCTCTCTCTCTCTCTCTCTCTCTCTCTCTCTCTCTCTCTCTCTCTCTCTCTCTCTCTCCACTTCTTTGATGATATCTAGTACATTTTCCCCAATAATATTCAAAAGATTAATCAAAAATTAAAAATCCCTCTGAACGCACAAAGAAACTTTTAACGTTTTATTTAAGTAATAAATTTCAGTTATTTGCATCTTTACCAATGCCATGTTTTTTGCTATGAAAGCTTTTAATTTTTAGTTAGATAAATTAAGTGAATAAATCTCCTCTTATTGATGGATTCTACATTAAATGAAGAAGTTCCCCCTCCTTTTTAATGAATTTTTCTACATTAAGGGATGATGAATTATCACATATGTTCAAATGAACCTGACGATTTATACTTATAATGATGGTGTCTTATGTCACTATAATCATTATTCTTCGTATCCCAGGAAATCTTTCTCTTTGATTGTTTTCACCTGTAAAAAATCATTGTAAAAATTTCTTTCATATCAATAAAGACGGTATTCTTATGGATAGTTTCACTACTGTAAAAAATCTTTGTAAAAAATCCTGTTCATATTATTAAAAAGGGTCTTATCGTGTATAGTTTTACTCCTGTAAAAATTCATTGTAAAAATTCCTTTTCATATAATTAAAGAGGGTCTTATCGTGGATAGTTTCACTCCTGTAAAAAATTCATTGTAAAAATTCCTTTCACATTATTAAATACTGTCTCCTCTTTGGTTGTTTTCTCGTGTAAAAATTCCTTGTAGAAAATTCCTTTCATATTATTAAAGACGGTTTTATCATGGATAGTTTTACTCCTGTAAAAATTCCTTTCATATTAATAAAGACGGTATTCTCATGGAGAGTTTAACTCCTGTAAAAATTCATTGTAAAAATTCCTTTCATATTATTAAAGACAGTCTCCTCTTTGATAGTTTTCTCCTGTAAAAATTCATTATAAAAATTCCTTTCATATTATTAGATACAGTCTTCTCAAGGATAGTTTTACTCCTGTAAAAATTCATTGTAAAAATTCCTTTCATATTAATAAATACAGTCACCTCTTTGATTGTTTTCTCCTGTAAAAATTCATTATAAAAATTCCTTTCATATTGATAAATACAGTCTTCTCAAGGATAGTTTTACCCCTGTAAAAATTCATTGTAAAAATTCTTTTCATTTTATCAAAGACTGTCTTCTCATGGATAGTTTTACTCATGTAAAAATTCATTATAAAAATTCCGTTCATATTATTGAAGAAGGTCTTCTCTTTGATTGTTTCCTTCTGTAAAAATTCATTGTAAAAATTCCTTTCATGTTGTAAAAAAGTCTTCTCATGGATAGTTTTACTCATGTAAAAATTCATTATAAAAATTCCTTTCATAATATTAAAGACAGTCTTCTCATAGATAGTTTTACTCATGTAAAAATTAATTGTAAAAATTCCTTTCATGTTATTGAAGAGGGTAGTTAGGCAGGAGAAGACATGGTAGACCAAGAGAAACGTGGTTGATGACAATGCGGAGGGAGCTTGTAAGTAACAGTTAAAAATTAGATATGGTAGACAAGAGAAACGTGGCTGATGACAATGCGAAGGGAGCTTGTATCTAACACTGTTAAAAATTAGTTATGGTAGACAAGACAAACGTGGCTGATAACAAAGCGGAGAAAGGTTGTATATAACACTGTTAAAAATTTGCCATAAAAATTTGATAATCCTGGAATAAATGTGGCCAGGAGTTGCCATTTTAAAAACGTATATATATATATATATATATATATATATATATATATATATATATATATATATATATATATATATATATATATATGTATATATATATATATATATATATATATATATATATGTATATATATACATATATATAAATATAAATATATATATATATATATATATATATATATATATATATATATATATATATATATATATATATATATATATATATATATATATATATATATATATATATATATATTATCTTAATGAAGACATTGGCAGCAGGGTGACGGATTGGGTTTAAGGCGATCGAGAAGATGTCTTCTCAGCTTCTACTCATGATGCCTGGTGGCTGATCTTACTGGAATTAGTATGGTCTAGAAGGGGTCATTTGCCTTAGTTACAATGTAAAAAAATTGCCTTAAAAACCG
>NC_090728.1:62331892-62354392 GCF_036898095.1 Palaemon carinicauda | reverse complement strand
TTATTCTGAACCACAACTTACCACAAGTACAAGCTACCTTTTAAGGAAGGGCTTGTACAGACATATGACATGTTTAATCAGAACCACACCTTACCACAAGTACAAGCTAGCTTTTAGGGAAGGGCTTGTACAGGCATGTGGCTTGCTTATTCTGAACCACACCTTACCACAAGTACATGCTACCTTTTAGGGGAGGGCTTGTACAGGCATATGGCTTGCTTATTCTGAACCACACCTTACCACAAGTACAAGCTAACTTTCAGGGAAGGGCTTGTATAGGCTTATGGCATACTTAACCTAACCACATCTTACCACAAGTACAAGCTAATTTACAGGGAAGGGCTTGTACAGGCATATGGCATGTTTAATCTGAACCACACCTTACCACAAGTACAAGCTACCTTTTAGGGAAGGGCTTGTACAGGCATATGACATGCTTAATCTGAACCACACCTTACCATAAGTACAAGCTAACTTTTAAGGAAGGGCTTGTACAGGCATATGGCTGACTTTTCTGAACCACGCCTTACCACAAGTACAAGCTACCTTTTAGGGAAGGGCTTGTACAGGCAAATGGCTTGCTTATTCTGAACCACAACTTACCACAAGTACAAGTTACCATTTAGGGAAGGGCTTGTACAGGCATTTCACATGTTTAATCTGAACCACACCTTACCACAAGTACAAGCTACCTTTTAGGGAAGGGCTTGTACAGGCATATATGTTTAATTTGAACCACACCTTACCATAAGTACAAGCTAGCTTTTAAGGAAGGGCTTGTACAGGCATATGGCATGTTTAATCTGAACAACACCTTACCACAAGTACAAGCTAATTTACAGGGAAGAGCTTGTTCAGGCATATGGCATGTTTAATCTGAACAACACCTTACCACAAGTACAAGCTACCTTTTAGGGAAGGGCTTGTACAGGCATATGACATGTTTAATTTGAAGTAACTAATTAACTAAGAGCTTTTTTTAGTATAATTAATCTCTTTGACTATGCATAAAACCAAGTTATATTATCTTTATTAATTTGCTCCAATTTAAGCTGCTTGGTTCTATCAAAACCATAATGAGTAAGTCTCTCTTAAATATCAAAAGCAAGATCATTTATTATTTAATACCAAAAGTGTTTTAAGATAATTTAAGACCAAGAAATAAAAAACAATAAAGGATAAGAAAATAAAAATAGGGACATTTCTTTCTTTTCCTACGTGCCTCTGTGTGAATGTTTGCAAAACGAACATGGCTTGGATAACCGAGGCCAATTCAAGATTATTATACTAGAATTTCGGTATAGATTCAGTCGAGTGTAAAACTGAATTGTATAAGCCTCGGGAAAACAGGATGGAAAAAATATTTTCGTTATTCAAAATTTTAACATAGATATTTTCTTCAATAATCTCAGGAACTACCCGTACATGATACATGATTCCTAATAATTTTACCTTTAAAATTCGAATACTAAAAATGCTTGAGGGTACACTCGGGCACGCTGTTCTGTCTTGTTTTTCTTCCTCTTGTTTTGCTAAATTTTTTGTAGTTTATATAGGAACTATCTATTTCAATTTTGTTACACTTATAGGATTTTTTTCCTTGTTTCTTTTCCTCACTGGACTATTTTTCCTATTGGAGCCCCTTGGCTTATAGCATCCTGCTTTTCCAACTAAGGTTGTAGCTTAGCAAGTAATAATAATAATAATAATCATATTCCTCTTGTTATGTTAAAATTTTTTATGGTTTATATAGGAGATATTTTAATGTTGTTACTCTCCTTACAAATTATATTTTTCCTTGTTTCCTTTCCTCACTGGACTATTTCCCCTTTGGAGCCTCTGGGCTTATGGCATCCTGCTTTTCCAACTAGGGTTGTAGCTTAGCAAGTAATAATAATAATAATAATAATAATAATAATAATAATAATAATAATAATAATAATAAATGTAGTTTTCCGAAGTTACGTTATATAATTAAACATTCCTCTGTGTGTCAAGGATCCGAGCAATTATAATCTCTCCTATCCCATGTGGCCAGAGTGAAATTATTCTTCATCTCTCATTATCTCGTGGACTTCAAATCAACTCTCTGGAAAGTCGAAAGCCCTTGTCAGTAATCGCCAATTCGAAACCGAATCATGCTCTTTTTTGGCTTGAAACTGACCTGGTATTTAGTTCCGTATCTGAGGTAGAATGTAAGTTTATAGTTTTAAGAATGTCGGTTCTGTTCTTGTCTAGGACTTCTTCGTTACTGTTCTTGTCTAGGAGTTCTTCACTATTGTTCTTGGCTAGGACTTTTTCGCAACTTTTCTTGTCTTGGACTTCGCTGTTCTTCTTGACTAGGACATCTCCGTTACTGTTCTTGTCTAGGACTTCTCTGGTACTGTTCTTGTCTAGGAATTTTCCGTTACTGTTCGTGTCTAAGAGTTTAATACTGTTTTTGTATAGGACTTTGCTACTGTTCTTGTCTAGGACTTCTTCGCTGTTGTTCTTGTCTAGAACTTCAAAACTGTTTTTGTATAGGACTTCTTCGCTACTGTTCTTGTCTTTTACTTCTTCTCTACTCTTCTTGTCTAGGACTTCTTCGCTAATGTTCTTGTCTAGGAATTCTTCGCTGCTGTTCTTGTCTTTGACTTCTTCGCTACTGTTTTTGTCTAGGACTTCTTCAGTACTGTTCTTATCTTTGACTTCTTCACTACTGTTCTTGTCTAGGACTTCTTTGCTACTGTTCTTGTCTAGGACTTCTTCGCTGGTGTTCTTGTCCAAGACTTTGTTACTCTTCTTGTGTAGGACTCCGCTTCAGTTCTTATTCTAGGACTTCTTTGCTACTGTCCTTGTCTAGGATTTCTTCACTATTGTTTTTGTCTGGTACTCTTTACTACAGTTCTTGTCCCCGGAGTTCACTACTGCTCTTGTCTAGGACTTCACTATTTTACTTGTCTAGGATTTGGCTAGGCTAGTACTTCGCTACTGTTCTTGTCGAGGACTTTGCTATTATTCTTGTCCAGGACTTCTTCGCTACTATTCATGTCTAGAACTTAAATACAGTTCTTGTTTAGAAATTTGTCGCTACTGTTCTTGTCTGGGACTTCGGTACTTTTCTTGTATAGGACTCAGCTACTGTTTTTGTCTAGGATTTGGCTAATGATCTCATCCAGGAATTCTTATTTTCTTACTGATGACATTTGTTAAATATGTGTATATCTCTTGACGGTCACTTTCAGGTGACTATGACCCAGTGGTATTCAAAAGTTCGTAATAGATGTGAAATTCAGTAAGTGCTTCGTGGTATAATCGACCACATAAATTATCTAAGAGCTAGAGAACCCAGGCTTGACATTTTGGAAATGGTGGGAAAATGGATGTGCTTCATTTAAAGCCCTTTAATTTCTCTTCTTTGCTCAGTTGTAATTCTATTGGTATTTATAAATTACATCAATCATCATCATCATCATCCTCATCATCATCATCATCATCATCACCTTCATCTCCTCCAACGTCTATTGACGCAAAGGGCCTCAGTTAGATTTTCCCAGTTGTCTCTATCTTGAGCTTTTAAATCATTACTCCGTTTATCATCTCCTACTTCACGCTTCATGGTTCTCAGCCATGTAGGCCGGGTCTTCTAACTCTTCTAGTGTCTTCTGGACCCCAATTAAATGTTTGGTGAATTAACCTCTCTCAGGGAGTGCGAAGAACATGACCAAACCATCTCCATCTTCCCCTCAGATTAATATTCATATTTAATGTATTGTTGAATGTCTGTATCTATGAGTAAGACCCATGCATTAATAAGTAGTATATTTAGTTGTACAAACATTACAGAAACAAAATTCTTATGCGAAATGATTGAATTTAGAAAATTTATCTGAATTTATTTGAAATTTACCATGAATCATACACTATGAGAGGATAGGAAACATTTAGTATTGTTTTACTTATCACAGAAAGGAAATTTTTATGTATATTAGTTTAAAATATAAGAAAAATAATCTGAATTAATTCATGATTATCAATGAATATAAAAAAAATTAATTTAGAGAAAACGCAAAACAGATCTATGTGTTCTTGACTTAATAATAATCTTTATCTAAAGTTTGTTCTGAACAAATAATATAAAATGAGAATAATAAAGTACAAATTAAGAAGCACACAGAGAGAGAGAGAGAGAGAGAGAGAGAGAGAGAGAGAGAGAGAGAGAGAGAGAGAGAGAGAGAGAGATAAGAAAGTGTTCTTATCTAACTAAAGCACCAAAGAGAAGCTGTTTTTCATTATACCAAGTGGTCGAGAAGAGTCTTGAGCTACCATACCGTAATGTGGAACAGCCTATGGCAATATGCTCGGTTTATTTCTTCGTTTCAATTTAGGCTATAGCTTCCGGTTTTAGAAGAAAATGAAAATACTCACATACTTTTATTCATGTACAGATATTCTAACTCCTAACACGTGTATACACATGCACACTGACACGCACAAATGTGTGTATGTTTATGTATATATATATATATATATATATATATATATATATATATATATATATATATATATATATATATATATATTTATATATATATATACCCACACACACACACACACACACACACACATATATATATATATATATATATATATATATATATATATATATATATATATATATATATATATATATATATATATATATATGTCTATATATATGTATATATATATATATATATATATATATATATATATATATATATATATATATAGTTATATATATATATATATATATATATATATATATATATATATATATATAGTTATATATATAATATATATATATATATATATATATATATATATATATATATATATATATATATATATATATATATATATACATAAGGACACTATAACTCCTAGTTATTTAATTTGAACGATGCGAGATCCTTTTTACTAAAGGCTCATTTCCTGATAAATGCATATTATTCATGTGCACATTAGCAATACACCAGGTGCTATCTATTTGATTAAATACAGTGGGTGCTTAAGGAATTTACCTTTCTCTAACTTAAAATCATCATTTATTAATAAATTTCCCCAACTTCAATTTAATCATCCTGGATAAGTAGATATTTTAATAATAATTCTATTCTCATTTGAAAAAGACCTACTCGGTGTAGTTTACCTAACCTTATAACCTTCTTCTAAGAGTAGCAGCTCACCTTTAAGCTAAAGAGATTCATTATTCCCTTTATGCGTTTTCTTTCTCCGGTGGGCATTTGCAACCTTTAACCTTATTGAGATAAAAGCCCTCGTTCTTATTTTTCCCACCTCACTTTTTCATTTTAATGCCATGAATCTTGTCTAGCTTCACATTTACTTCTAAGTAATTTGCCACGTGTATATGTCAGTTGACATCGTTCTTTCCCACCGTTATTTATGCATTAAAGGGTCGGTTGCCTAGTTCGCCTTCTCCAGTGTCTTCTATCAAAGGCATCCTCTTCCACTAAACTTCTTCTTTCTACCGATATCCCCTACATTAAGGGGTCGGTTGCCTAGTGCGCCTTTTTCAGTGTCTTCTGACAAAGGCATCCTCTTCCACCAAACGTCTTCTTTCCCACTACATTAAGTTGTCGGTTGCCTAGTGCTCCTTCTACGGTGTCTTCTAACAAAGGCATCCTCTTCCATCAAACTTCTTCTTTCCCACCATTATCTCTACATTAAGGGGTCGGTTGCCTGATACGCCCTCTCCAATGTCTTCTGTCAAAGGCATCCTCTTCCACCAAACTTCGTCTTTCCCACCGTTATCCCTTACATTAAAGGGTCGGTTGTCCAGTTCGCCTTCTCCAGTGTCTTCTATCAGAGGCATCCTCAATCACCTAACTTCTTCTTTCCCACCATTATCTCTACATTTAGGGGTCGGTTGCCTGATGCGCCCTCTCCAGTGTCTTCTATCAAAGGCTTCCTCTTCCACCAAACTTCTTTTTTCCCACCGTTATCCCTACATTAAAGGGTCTGTTGCTTGATGCGCCCTCTTCAATGTCTTCTATCAAAGGTATCCTCTTCCACCAAACCTCTTCTTTCCATATCATCCCTCACCTTATCTCTTCATCTAATATTCTGCCTGCCTCTCGATCTTCTCCCCCTATCAGGTTCCTCCTATGCCCTCCTTCCTCCCTCCCCACCATTCATCCTCAGCACCATCTCAGTCGTGATACTCCTATCACCTCTGCAACTTTCACTACGCCTGCCATTCTTCTTATTTTATAATTTTACAATCTTTCAAGCAGTGATATTCCTTATCAGTTTACATCCTATTTAATTATAAATATCACTTATTCCAAATATCATTCACCTTCAAAGTTACTCTTTTCGCAAATGTAGGTGATTAAATTCCAGTTTTAATTTACAATAATTTAATTAACATACTTTATTGTAATTGGATCTGTTAGCTGTGTTTGTGTATATGTTTGTGTATGTGCGTCAACTTTTTTCCAACAGGGACTGGTCAGGGAAGATGAAAAGCTGCAATTTTTCATGAGATTTCCATCTTTGTATCTCAACTTGTTTTTAGACTTACACTGTTAAATATCTACATTAAAAAAAAAAAAAACTGTAAATGGCGGGCAACATTTATTCTAGGATTTTTACCCTCTTTAAAAAGGGATAAATTTACGTAAAGGAGTGATATTACAATCATCAACCCGTAGAAGATAATAACAAAGTAAGGTAAAATTACGGTGACCTGTATTTTACTGAAAAACGGCTGATGAACAGTATATTCTTACTGAGAATTTTCGATTAAAATTACGGTTTTTATAACAGAGTAAAATTCATGGGCATAAAGAGGTGTAATATTTCTGACAACTCTGATACAATGAATTAAAAATTCCTGACGCAAAAGTTATATGTCGCCATTCTGACAGGCAAAAAATAGAAAATAAAATCTCTTCTGAGACGCTTACATAGTTCATACGCTCAGCAGAGTACACTGAAGTTGCAAATGTCAGTAGCGAAAATAAGGGTGGCTCATCTTTTGGAAAGAGTTAAGCTGTTAAGGTATTCTCCTATAAAGCTTTCTCAAGGCTGTTTTTAATGATGAAATTATTTGAGCAATGTCTCCAAATGACTAAGATATTGAAACGAGAGGAGCTATAAATTGTATAAAAACACCCTTAATTTTTGTCAGAAATTCTCTGTAAAAATACACTGTTGTCAGCTGTATTTCAGTAAAACACAGGTGACCGTAATTTTACCTAACTTTGTTATTATCTTTTATGGGTTGGTGATCATAATTTAACAGCTTTACGTCAATATATACGTTTTTAAAACGGCAAATGTCTGGCAACATTTATTCCAGAAATTTTTTTTTCTTTATTTGACTGTCAATGCTGAGGGTACATTTGGGCACATCATTCTATCTAATTTCTCTTACTTTTCTTTTTGTTAAAGTTTTTATAGTTTATATATAGGAATTATTTATTTCAATGGTGTTACCGTTCTTGAGATTTTGTTTTCCTTATTTCCTCTCCTCACTGGGCTATTTTTCCTGTTGGGGCCCCTGGGCTTATAGCATCTTACTTTTCCAACTAGGGTTGCAGCTTAGCAAGTAATAATAATAATAATAATAATAATAATAATAATAATAATAATAATAATAATAATAATAATAATATTCTGAATTAATTCGAGATTTTTCACGTCACGTATATTTCTCTAAATCATCCAATATGATTTTCCTTGTTGCAAAACAAATAAAAAAAAAAGTTCTAAATACATATTTGCAAAAATATCTTTAAGATAATGAGCTATTCATCATATTTGCCTTTTGTTGATTAATATACAAACACAAAGGGTAATATGATTCATCTTGTTGTTGAAAACAAATAAAATAAAATTCTAAATATATATTTACAAAAATGTGTTTAAAATAATGAGCTATTTACCATATTAGCCTTCTGTTAATTAATATAAAATACAAAAATTTGCATTAAGTTATAATAGCAAATATATGTTTAAAACAATGAGCTATTTATCATATTTGACTCCTGTTGATTAATAAAAAAAACACTAAAGCTTTGCATTATACTCAATTTTTTTTTTTTTTTTGCTTTTTTTATGATTTCATCTCACTCAAGTGTAAATTCTTTTTTAATTCCAATGTCTCCACGACAGCTTGTTTAATTCTATCCGAAAAAAAAAAAATAATATTGCAAACCTTCTTATTTAATGTAATCATTCCTATTGTGAAAAAATCTCTCATTTCCGCCTTCTGTTAATTAATATAAAAACACAAAGGCTTTGTATTGATTTAATATTCTATTAGTGGATGATTCTATTTCACCAAAGTGTAAATTCTTTTTTAATTCCAATGTCTCCATGACACCTTATTCAATTCCTCACTGGGCTATTTTCCCTGTTGGAGCCCCTTGGGCTTATAGCATCCTGCTTTTCCAACTAGGGTTGTAGCAAGCAAGTAATAATAATAATAATAATAATAATAATAATAATAATAATAATAATAATAATAATAATAATAATAATAATAATAATAATATCCCAAAATGAAGCAATTTCTCAAAACCTCAAGGTTCATTGGAATCACTGTAACGTAGAAAGGTAAGGTCCCATTTTTATTTTTCGTTTTTTTTTTTTTTTTTTTTTTTTTTTTTTTTTTTTTTTTTTTTTTTTTTTATGTCGGCTACCCCCCACCCCCCAAATTGGGGCAAGTGCCTCGGTATATGTATGTATGTATTCCTATTGGGAAAAAATCTCTCATCTTCGCCTCCAAAGTCTCCCTGCCATTGTTTAACTACACCAATTATAAACTTTCCCTGACTTTCCTTAGATTTATTGAACTTTTGCAACGCCAACTTCTCTTTGTCTTTTTGCTGTCTCATAAACAGATTTTTTTTTTTTGCTTGAAGGTTCTTTAATTAGATCTTGGAACCAAGAGACATACGTAAATAAGTTTTGGAAGAAGAGTTTCAAACTCCGAAGATTAGGTGCAACCTTTTTCTAGTAGTTGTATCATTTAGGTACCTTGGTTTGCTGCAGCAAGGATTTATTTTAGGTGTGTTGACAGATTTTGAGCTTCTGTCGAGAAACAGCAATTACTGAGATACTCTTCAGATTATATGTATATATATATATGTGTATATATATATATATATATATATATATATATATATATATATATATATACACATATATATATATATATATATATATATATATATATATATATATATATATATATATATATATATATATATATATATATATATATAATGTAAATATCACCCACGAATGGCATTTAATACCGAATTCTATCTTGGGAATATATATCCACTTGGAATTCATTTTATGGTAACAGCTTCTGGCCGGGTGGAGATTCGAACCACCACCTGTGCGGCTGGAAACACTATCGACTGAGCTATCGAGAGAGTCTCTCTTGATAGCTCAGTCGATAGTGTCCCTGCCAGCATAGTTTCCAGCCGCACAGGTGGTGGTTCGAATCTCCACCCGGCAGGACACTATCGACTGAGCTATCAAGAGAGTCTCTCTTGATAGCTCAGTCGATAGTGTCCCTGCCAGCATAGTTTCCAGCCGCACAGGTGGTGGTTCGAATCTCCACCCGGCCAGAAGCTGTTACCATAAAATGAATTCCAAGTGGATATATATTCCCAAGATAGAATTCAGTATTAAATGCCATTCGTGGGTGATATTTACATTAATTAAAATCACGTGTGCTTGTGATATATGTTCATATATATATATACATATGTATATATATATATATATATATATATATATATATATATATATATATATATGTATATATATATATATATATATATATATATATATATATATATATATATATATATTTATATATATACATATTATATATATAAATATATATATATATATATATATATATATATATATATATATATATATATATATATATATATATATATATATATATATATATATATATATATATATATATATATATGTATGTGTATGTGTGTGTGTGTTTATCTATTTATACATATCTATATATCTTTATAAACAACTTACTCAAAATTCTATGTGTGATTCTTGATTACAAATTTGCTTTTGAGAAATATATCCGGCCTATTTATTTTCCAAGTCAGTCCATTTATTTACTCCATTACCCTAATGTTACTCATATTTACACTTGAATTTCTCCAATTGCAAAGACTTTCAAATGATCAGACTTCCTTCTGTAGTTTGTCTTTCCATACTACAAGAAGTATGATCATATTCACTAAGATCAACCATTCTAAATATCTGTAATAAATTTTATGTACGATATTTTTTGGTCAAAACTAAATTTTCTTTCCAAGACCTATCGTTTCATATCGCCCATAAATATGTTGAATAGCCAAAGGTACATAAAAAAAAAAGATGTTTTAAATCCACATTCACATCAATAATCATCACACCCATGCTTTGAATAGACATATGTACAAACAAAAAAGCTTGCTTTAAATCCACATTCACATCAATACCCTTCACATCCATGCTTTGAATAGCCATAGGTACATACAAAAAAGCTTGTTTTAAATCCATATTCATATCAATACCCTTCACATCCATGCTTTGAATAGCCATAGGTAAATACAAAAAAAGCTTGTTTTAAATCCACATTCACATCAATACCCTTCACATCCATGCTTTGAATAGCCATAGGTAAATACAAAAAAGCTTGTTTCAAATCCATATTCACATCAATACCCTTCACATCCATGCTTTGAATAGCCATAGGTAAATACAAAAAAAGCTTGTTTTAAATCCACATTCACATCAATACCCTTCACATCCATGCTTTGAATAGCCATAGGTAAATACAAAAAAGCTTGTTTTAAATCCATATTCACATCAATACCCTTCACATCCATGCTTTGAATAGCCATAGGTAAATACAAAAAAGCTTGTTTTAAATCCACATTCACATCAATACCCTTCACATCCATGCTTTTAATAGCCATAGGTAAATACAAAAAAGCTTGTTTTAAATCCATATTCACATCAATACCCTTCACACCCATGCTTTGAATAGCCATAGGTAAATACAAAAAAGCTTGTTATAAATCCACATTCACATCAATACCCTTCACACCCATGCTTTGAATAGCCATAGGTAAATACAAAAAAGCTTGTTTTAAATCCACATTCACATCAATACCCTTCACACCCATGCTTTGAATAGCCATAGGTAAATACAAAAAAGCTTGTTTTAAATCCACATTCACATCAATACCCTTCACATCCATGCTTTTAATAGCCATAGGTAAATACAAAAAAGCTTGTTTTAAATCCATATTCACATCAATACCCTTCACACCCATGCTTTGAATAGCCATAGGTAAATACAAAAAAGCTTGTTTTAAATCCACATTCACATCAATACCCTTCACCACCCTGCTTTGAATAGCCATAGGTAAATACAAAAAAGATTGCTTTAAATCCACATTCACATCAATACCCTTCACAACCCTGCTTTGAATAGCCATAGGTACATACAAAAAGGTTTGTTTTAAATCCACATTCACATCAATACCCTTCACAACCGTGCTTTGAATAGCCATAGGTAAATACAAAAAAAAAGATGTTTTAAATCCACATTCACATCAATACCCTTCACAACCCTGCTTTGAATAGCCATATGTACATACAAAAAAGCTTGCTTTAAATCCACATTTACATCAATACCCTTCACATTCCTGCTTTGAATAGCCATAGGTACATACAAAAAAGCTTGCTTTAAATCCACATTCACATCAATACCCTTCACAACCCTGCTTTGAATAGCCATAGGTACATACAAAAAAGCTTGCTTTGAATCCACATTCACCTCAATACCCTTCACAACCCTGCTTTGAATAGCCATAGGTACATACAAAAAAGCTTGCTTTAAATCCACATTTACATCAATACCCTTCACAACCCTGCTTTGAATAGCCTTATGTACATACAAAAAAGCTTGCTTTAAATCCACATTCACATCAATACCCTTCACAACCCTGCTTTGAATAGCCATAGGTACATACAAAAAAAAAAAGCTTGCTTTAAATCCACATTCACCTCAATACCCTTCACATCCTTTCTTTGAATACCCATAGATATATAAAAAAGTTTGTTTTAAATACACATTCACATCAATACCCATCACATTCCTACTTTGAATAACCATAGGTTCATAAAAAAAAGATGTTTTAAATCCACATTCACATCAATACCCTTCACATCCCAGCTTAAATACTGTAACATACACTCCACTTCCGTCATTAGAACTTGTAATTGCTCTCAACTTTTAATTGCTAGCTTGTACTCTCAGAACTCCCCACATTGCCTGAATAACAATTCTGTAATTAGATTTTGTTTTGTGCTAAAATTCCCTAAATAGAGATTTTACCTTTACTTCTACATTGTTTGTTTGTATCTACTTGTAAAACAATATTTCCTTTGCCCCGAAGCTCTATTTATTTTGCTTCAATTATCTCACCCTCTATTATGTTACTGACTTTTTTTTCTATTTTTTAATTATTTATTACCTTACTAATACTCTTTTATATCCACTCGTGTTCATCTTTTTTTACGAAGCAACTGAACTCTAATGATTTTGCTTCTTTTATTTTTTATTAAGAATTATATTGTACTTTCCGTCACATATAATTCTTATTCTCCATTTTTTTCCATTCTACTTAACAATATACCAATAAATTGTACTATAAAAATTAATATGTATGATTAAAAGATTGAAATTTTCGTTTTGATTATGATAACATAGTTTTAATCATGATCACGTTACTTTTCAATAAGCCATAATTTCCTAATCGTTAATTTATAAAGTTTTAGTCCCAAGAAATTAAAGAAGTTCCAGAAGCTGTAATAAAATAATTCAATGAATCAAAAGTTTTCAATAAGTGAAAATATATTAATATATAAACTATTAAGATCACATTACTTTTCGATACATTATAATTTCCATTTCCTATTTTCTATTTGTTCCATTATAAAGTTTTAGGCTAACAAACGAAAACATTTTAAGAAAGATACAATGAAAAACAATAATTAAAAAGTTTCCAATAAAGGAAAATTTAAAAAGATAGTTTTAATAAAGGTCACATTACGTTTTAATACGCTATAATTTCCTAATCCTATTTTTCAATTGCTCAATTATAAAGTTTTAGGCTAATAAAAGAAAAGGTTTTATGACAGATACAATGAAAATAAAATTAAAAAAAGTTTCCATTAAGGGATAATGTAAAAAGATAGTTTTAATCAGGATCACATTACTTTTCACTACGCTATAATTTCGTAATATATTTTTTTTCTAATCGTTCAGATCTAAAGCTTAAAGGTAACATATGAAGACATTTTTAAATAGATCTAATAAAAATAGCATTGAATAAAAATTTTCCAATTAGGCATTGCCAATAAATCTAACGCAAGTCAGCAAAGTTTTAGTTATTGCACTTACCCATGTGACAGAGAAGCTGGTTTGCGCAAAAAAAAAAAAAAAAGTCTCAAGCAACTTTTAACCAAGATGCAAGTGTTTGCCAGCTGTCTGTTTTGATAGCAAACTGAGTAAAAAAGGAGACCAAAGTTAAAATTAAGGTCAACGAGATGTTTAAAAAATTTTGGCTTTCAGAGAGAGAGAGAGAGAGAGAGAGAGAGAGAGAGAGAGAGAGAGAGAGAGGGGGGGGGGGGTAAAGATAAAATGGATATTTTATCTTAAATCGAGATAAAAGGAATAGATATTTCAACGGTCGTTGATTTCGGATTGTTTAGATATTTGATATATATATATATATATATATATATATATATATATATATATATATATATTTATATATATAGATAGATATACATATATATATATATATATATATATATATATATATATATATATATATATATGTATATATATATATATATATATATATATATATATATATATATATATATATATATATATATATATATATATATATATATATAAATTTATATATGCATGTATATATATATATATATATATATATATATATATATATATATATATATATATATATATATATATGTATACATACACACACATATATATATATATATATATATATATATATATATATATATATATATATTTACCAGAACAGTACATTAAACATTTGACAGGACAATCCATTAAAAATTGACAGGATAATAAATAAAAAATTGGACAGTACAATACATTAAACATTTGACAAGACAGCCAAAGAACTATCTTATATAGGATTAAATTGCCGTAAATCGGAAATCTCTGAATATTACGCGATGAAATATTATTTCTTTAGTAAATAGGTCGTTGCATAAAATACTTTTGAATTTCCTAAGTAAAGTTACCTTCGAACTTCGAAACTATTCCCCTAGAATTGCTCTTAAGGATACTTTCCTATCGTTCCAACAATATATTCATTTTGGACTAGACATTTATTGAAAAGAGTTTTCCCTTCAATTTCAAATTTTAAAATTGATTTAGCTGTTCACTAGAGTAGGTACTAGGTTAAAGAAAATATGAAATAGTGAGTATTACTGGTGATTATTCCCGGAAAAAAGAAATATCCCCAAAATATGAACCTTAGTATAAATATTGTAAGAGTTTTAATTTTTTTTTTTCTATGGTGACTAGAAAATTGATGAATGAATTTATTAGTTTATGATGGAGAAGAGATTTGTCATTTCAATCAATACATTATGGTCATTAAGTTGTGACTCCAATCTAAAACTTTGGATTTATTATAATTTAACGATTTTAAATTGTATAACCTTTCCTAGCATTTTGGACATAATTTTAATACAATTTGATTCTATGAGGGTTGTGGTGGCCAATGTGGTGGCGTCCCTGACTGGTGAACGCAAAACGGGGGTTCAAGTCCCACCCAAACTCGTTAGCTCCTTTGGTCACTGCAACCTCACCATCCTTGTGAGCCAAGGATAGGGGGCTTGGAGGAACCTATATGTTTATGTGCTTAGTCCTCAGCAGACATTACTTGGCCCTCTTTGGTCCTACCTTAGGTGGAAAGGGGGCTTGGGTGCTGATCATATCTGCATATGGCCAGTCTCTAGGGCATTGTCCTGCTTGATAGGGCAGTGTCACTGTCCCTTGCCCCTGCCATTCATGAGTGGTCTTATAACCTTTAAATCTGAAAGATCTCAGTAAATGTGTTTTTTTCTCAACTATTTCCAACAATTATTTCTATGTCGGTCGTCGAAACAAAAGATGGAAAGGATTCAATTTGAAATGGACGAGATGCACAACCTTTACAAATGCATATAAAGTTACCCTTCGCTAAAGTTAATTGTCAAGAGCCTTTTCATTAAGAAGAGACCAGGGAACTTGGAACTTGAAGGACATTACACCAATTCCATCCCTTTTGTTAGAACTTTGACTTCATTTGGACTCGCAATTGGAGAGCCGAGAATTGTTTACCAGAGTATACCATGAAAGACATCCAATCAACATCCAGTCAAATCTTTAAAGTGTTCCTTTTTTATAAAACAAAACCTTTTCTCTTCTTTGATGCCATGGTCAAATGACATTAGGTGGAGACTCTTCGCGAACTTTGGAAGCATCAATGAAATCTCTTTTTTTCTTTGCTATGCTTTTTCGTCGAAAGCCTTTTTTTTGAAGTTAAGAGGGAAAAGAGTAGTTAGTGATAATGAACAGGTCTTAACTGAGTATTATCGAGTATTCTTTTTTTTTTTAAAGTTAAGAGGGAAAAAGAGTAGTTAGTGATAATGAACAGATCCTACCCGAATATTCTTAAGCCCCCCTGACACTTGCACGCATTTCTGGCACGCACTAGCACGTAAAATGCGTGCCAGTGCGTGCCACTTTTGTGGCACGCACTGGGAGGTTCCCGCACTGTTCACGACAAGTTCCCGACACGTTCAAGCATAGTTCACGACACGTTCACGCCATGTTCACGACAAGGCACGAATTGGCACGACTAGTTCACGACAAGTTCACGTTACGTTCACTCATCTTTCCGCATCTTTCCGCATCATTCCGCATCGTTCACACATCGTTCACTCCAGTTCACGACCTGGCCAAATCATATATAAAGACGGGGCTTCCTACATAATTTTTATCAAAAGCGTATTCTTTTGCTAATCTTTGATTAATATCCCCTGTATTAATGTGTGGGTTATCTTTATAGATATTTGCAACAATTATACTTCTATTTAGTATATATTTTATTATTTAATTATTATTATAGGTAATTGACTGGTTTGAATAATTTTTAAGCTTTATAATTTACTGAAAAAATAATATTTTAGGCCAGTTATATGGTGATCAGATATTTGGAACCCACTTTACATTATCTTAGAATTTAATTGAAAGATGACTATTCCATTCATTAGTTTTGTTGTATCGTTTGTGAACTAATATCATTGAAACTGAGGCAGAAAAGATATTATCTCTAAAAATATTAGGTTGGTTAGGTGCCCTGTGAGCATTGAAGTCTCTCGCCAGGGTAAATTTATTTAGTTGCCTTTATTTAGATGGCAGTTGTAAACTTTTTTTCAGTTTTGTAACTTTTTCTGTTTGTTTATATATATATATATATATATATATATATATATATATATATATATATATATATATATATATATATATATATATATATATATATATATATATATATATATATATATGTTTGTGTGTGTGCATACACATTCAATAAACCACATGCAAAATGAAGAAAATATATCTGCTCATGAAGGGATTAAAGAACTTGTCCTCTTTTTGTGCTATAAAATCAATAATCTCTCTCTCTCTCTCTCTCTCTCTCTCTCTCTCTCTCTCTCTCTCTCTCTCTCTCTCTCTCAATTAAATAAGGAAAGGGGAGAGGTAAAAGAATATATTATCATTATACAGATTTTTTCTTTGATGATTATGAGGAAGTAGGGACAAATCCATTGATTTAATTGCCACGCACTGGCACGCATCCTCCCGCATCGTCCCTCAGTAGGGATAAATCCATTGATTTAATTGCCACGCACTGGCACGCATCCTCCCGCATCGTCCCGCACTGTTCACGACGCGTTCACTCCAGTTCGCGCATCATTCACGACTAGTTCACGCCAATTTTGTCGTGACAATGCGTGCCACAAATTTTGAACATTTCAAAATTCTCGCCACGCATGGCACGCATGCCACGCACCGTTCACGACAAAAGGCGTAACAATGCGTGCCACAAATGCGTGCAAGTGTCAAAGAGGCTTCATGTCCTGCTAATTGCAATCAGTGCAAAATCCTCTGAAATCCTAAATAGGAGTTCTTTGCAGTAGAACATTAAAAGTTTAGTTTTTACTCCAGGAGAACATTTGATCATAAAAAACTTAGAAAAAAACCGTAATTTTAATCGGAAATTCTCCGTAAAAATATATTGTCCTCAACCGTATTTCAGTAAGATACAGAAGACCGTAATTTTACCTTAATTTGTTATTTTCTTTTATGGATTGGTGACCGTAATATCATTGGACTTCGCTCAAGTATTTCTTCGTGAAGTAAGTGAAGTAATGCAAAGTATTTGGTGTGAAGAACGTTATTTTTAATTTACCCAGATGTGATCATACTTCGAGCGTGTATGTGTGAGCTCGAATCATTGGTGTGTTTGAACGTGAGACATTGCTATCTTGTGTGTACTTCAGAAGGCGTATATATTCATAATCATTGGAGTAAGAATCCCTGAAAAATTTTTTTCCAGACATTAAAGTTTTTTATATTGCAAATATTCAATATTGTTGATTTTTTTTTCTCAACTATTCCCAACAATTATTTCTGTGACGGTCGCCTAAACAAAAGATGAAAAGTATTCAATTTGAAATGGACGAGATGCACAACCTTTAGAAATGCATATAAAGTTACCCTTCGCTAAAGTTAATTGTCAAGAGCCTTTTCATCAAGAAGAGACCAGAGAACTTGGAACTTGAAGGACATTACACCAATTCCATCCCTTTTGTTAGAACTTTGACTTCATTTCGACTCGCAATTGAAGAGCCGAGAATTGTTTACCAGAGTTTACCATGAAAGACATCCAATCAACATCCAGTCAAATCTTTAAAGTGTTCCTTTTTTATAAACAAACGTTTTTCAGTTCTTTGATGTCATGGTCAAATGACATTAAGTGCAGACTCTTTGCGAACTTTGGAAGCATCAATGAAATCTCTTTTTTCTTTGCTATGCTTTTTCGTCGAAAGCCTTTTTTTTTTTTTTTTTTTTTTTAAGTTAAGAGGGAAAAAAGAGTACTTAGCGATAATGAACAGATCCTACCCGAATATTCTTATGTACTGCTAATTGCAATCAGTACGAAATCCTCGGAAATCCTAAATAGGATTTCTTTGCAGTAGAACATAAAGAGTTTTAGTTATTACTCTAAGACAAAGAAACCATTTTCAGTTCTTTGATGCCATGGTCAAATGACATTAAGGGCTGACTCTTCGCGAACTTTGGAAGCATCAATGAAAACTCTTTTTTTCTTTGCTACGCTTTTTCGTCGAAAGGCTTTTTTTTTTTTTTTTTTTTTTTTCATTCAAGTTAAGAGGAAAAAAAGAGTAGTTAGTGATAATGAACAGATCCTACCCGAATATTCTTATGTTCTGTTAATTGCAAGCAGTGCGAAATCCTTTAAAATCCTAAATAGGATTTGTTTGCAGTAGGACATGAAGAGTTCTAGTTATTACTCCAAGACTTGTAAAGTTAAGAGGAAAAAAGAGTAGTTAGTGATAATGAACAGATCCTACCCGAATATTCTTATGATCTGCTAATTGTAATCAGTGCAAAATCCTTTGAAATCCTAAATAGGATTTCTTTGTAGGAGAACATGAAGAGTTTTAGTTATTACTCCAAGACAAACAAACCATTTTCAGTTCTTTGATGCCATGGTCAAATGACATTAAGTGCAGACTCTTCGCGAACTTTGGACGCATCAATGAAATCTCATTTTTCTTTCCTACGCTTTTTCCTGTATTTTTTTTTAAAGTTAAGAGGGAATAAGACTAGTTAGGGATAATGAACAGATCCTACCCGAATATTCTTGTTTCGCTAATTGTAATCAGTACAAAATCCTATGAAATCCTAAACAGGATTTCTTTGCAGTAGAACATTAAAAGTTTAGTTATTGCTCCAAAAGAAAATTTGATCACAAAGAACACTTAGAAAAAAAACCATAATTTTAATCGGAAATTCTCCGTAAAAATAATCTGTTCTTGTCGGTATTTTAGTAAAATAGAGGAGAACGTAATTTTACTTTACTTTGTTATTATTTTTTACAGGTTGGTGATCGTAATATCACTCCTTTACTTCAATATATCCGTTTTTTAAACGGTAACAATCCTGGAATAAATGTTGCCAGACAATTACCGGTTTTTTTATTGCTAACTTTTAAAATTATTATTTTTTTTCTCAACTATTTCCAACAATTATTTCTGTGACTGCCACCGAAACAAAAGATGGAAAGGATTCAATTTGAAATGGACGAGATGCACAACCTTTACAAATGCATATAAAGTTACCCTTCGCTAAAGTTAATTGTCAAGAGCCTTTTCATTAAGAAGGGACCAGGGAACTTGGAACTTGAAGGACATTACACCAATTCCATCCCTTTTGTTAGAACTTTGACTTCATTTCGACTCGCAATTGGAGAGCCGAGAATTGTTTACCAGAGTTTACCATGAAAGACATCCAATCAACATCCAGTCAAATCTTTAAAGTGTTCCTTTTTTATAAACAAACGCTTTTCTCTTCTTTGATGCCATGGTCAAATGACATTAAGTGCTGAGTCTTTGCAAACTTTGGAAGCATCAATGGATTCTCATTTTTCTTTGCTACGCTTTTTCGTCGGCAGCTTTTTTTTCTTTTTTTTTCAGGTTAAGAGGGAAAAGAGTAGTTAGTGATAATGAACAGATCCTACCGGAGTATTTTTATGTTCTGCTAATTGTAATCAGTGCGAAATCCTTTGAAATCCTAAATAGGATTTCTTTGCTGTAGAAAATTAAAAGTTTTAGTTATTACTCCAAGACTTGTAAAGTTAAGAGGAAAAAAGAGTAGTTAGTGATAATGAACAGATCCTACCCGAATGTTCTTATGTTCTGCTAATTGCAATCAGTACGAAATCCTCTTAAATCCTAAATAGGATTTCTTTGCCGTAGAACATAAAGAGTTTTAGTTATTACTCCAAGACTTGTAAAGTTAAGAGGAAAAAAAGAGTAGTTAGTGATAATGAACAGATCCTACCCGAATATTCTTATGTTCTGCTAATTACAATCAGTACGAAATCCTCTGAAATCCTAAATAGGACTTCTTTGCTGTAGAACATAAAGAGTCTTAGTTATTACTCCAAGACTTGTAAAGTTAAGAGGAAAAAAGAGTAGTTAGTGATAATGAACAGATCCTACCCGAATATTCTTATGTTCTGCTAATTGCAATCAGTACGAAATCCTCTGAAATCCTAAATAGGATTTCTTTGCCGTAGAACATAAAGAGTTTTAGTTATTACTCCAAGACTTGTAAAGTTAAGAGGAAAACGAGTATTTAGTGATAATGAACAGATCCTACTCGAATATTATTATGTTCTGCCAATTGCAATCAGTACGAAATCCTCTGAAATCCTAAATAGGACTTCTTTGCAGTAGAACATTAAAAGTTTAGTTATTGCTCCAAGAGAACAAATGAGTTGTTCCTGATAATGAACAGGTCTTACCCGAGTAATTTTATGTTTTGCTAATTATAATATGTGCAAAATCCTCTGAAATCATAAATCCATTTTTTTTTTCCTGAAAAGGAAGGCAGATGATCACTTCGAAAGCTCAATAAAATCTATTTTTTATAAATTGTCGGTTATTTTATTTATACAAGAGGAACTATTTGAAGGTTTAAAGGCCGCTCAAGAATAGCAGGGGTAAAGGACAATGCCATTGCCCTATGAAGCAGGACAATGTCCTAGAGACTGACCATATTACATATGATTAGCATCCAAGCCTCCTTTCCACCCAAGCTAGGACCAAGGAGGGCCAGGCAATGGCTGCTGAAGACTCAGCAGATAGACCTAAAAGGCTCCCCCAAACCCCTCATCCTTGGCTCTCAAGGATGGTGAGGTTGCAACGACCAAAGGAGCTAACGAGTTTGAGCGGGACTCGAACCCCAGTCTGGCAATCACCAGACAAGGACATTACCAACAGGCCACCAGTCTATTTATTCGAGATAGAGTTAGGGTAAACAAATATATAATTAGCATATATAGTATTCATAGTTATGTTTGAATTAGCTTTCTTTAATACATAGTATTGCATGGAAAATGGAACCTATGTAAATATAACTATAAAAACAAGACTAATTCAATTAAATCATCTTGAAGGTAATATTAATGTTATCTGAGAAGATTGATGAAATATTTATCCTTTATACTTTCTTCTTATCAGACAAGGGATGATCGCATAAAATCATTACTATCTAATATACCTGCAGACAAAGCCTGCCAGAACGTTTAGGCAAAGAAAAATGAGCCGTAACCAGGGAGAGAGATCAAATCTAGTATTGCTTGTCCAGTAAAAGGACCCAATAATAATACTCTAGTAAAGGCTGAATTTAAAATACAGAAATCAAATGAAAATCAGAAACATTATAATAATTGTATTGAGCCGTAACCAGAGAGAGGGATCAAATCTAGTATTACTTGGCCAGTAAAAGGACCCAATAATGATACTCTAGTAAAGCTGAATTTAAAATACATAAATCAAATGAAAATCAGAAACATTATAATAATTGTATTGAGCCGTAACCAGAGAGAGGGATAAAATCTAGTATTGCTTGGCCAGTAAAAGGACCCAATAATAATACTCTAGTAAAGGCTGAATTTAAAATTTGAAATACAGAAATCAAATAAAAATCAGAAGCATTATAACAATTGTATGAGTCAATTGTTTGATTTTCAAATATCAAGCTGTGAATAAATTATGCTTTTTATTTGAACATCTGCAGCAGGATGTAACCTTTTCTTGTATTTCTTTTCTAAAGATTTCTTAAAATGAAATGGATGCCAAATTTTCTTTACTTTAGAAAATAAGTTAATTAATTTTGCAATGTGTGGTGGAGAGATATAAGTTTTTATATCAATTCTCAAGCATAATATATCTCTGTATAAATGTTAACATAGAATATTATGCTAAAATGTAAGATCTTTAATAAATTCGTTTTTTAAAGTTTTTTTTCATATATCTGGAAAATAATTCTTTGATAGCCTTTTATAAAACTTAAATTTCATGCATTTACTACCTTTTATTTCATACGTTTATATCTCAGGTACACTAAACTAGTCTTGTGTAGAATGAATTAGAGCCATTGTAAATTAATAAAAAAAGTTGGATAACCTGACGATATATATATATATATATATATATATATAGATATAGATATAGATATATATATATATATAT
>NC_090728.1:62319392-62321892 GCF_036898095.1 Palaemon carinicauda | reverse complement strand
AAGAACCAAGCTGGAGAAGGGGGAATATTGTGCCTCTCGCTTTTAATTCTTTCAGGTTTTGCGTGTGGTGAAAGATATTTGATTTTAGCATTCTATGTGTGCATTTCTTTTAGCTTGACTTCATCAAGGCACTGAAATCTTTCATTATGAAGTAATATAGCAGTAGAACTATTGCTTATATTTATACCTAGCTTGACTTCATCAAGGCAGTAATATCTTTCATTATGAAGTAATATAACAGTAGAACTATTACTGATATTTATACCTAGCTTGACTTCATCAAGGCACTGATATCTTTCATTATGAAGTAATATAGCAGTAGAACTAATACTTGCTTTTATACCTAGCTTGCCGGTCAGGGTTCGAGTCCCGCTCAGACTCTTTAGTGCCATTAGTGTCTGCAACCTTACCATCCTTGTTAGCTAAGGTTGGGGGGTTGAGGGAGCCTATAAGTCTATTTGTTAAGTCATCAGCAGCCACTTCCTGGCCCTCCCTGGTCCTAGATTGGGTGGAGAGGAGGCTTGGCGCTAATCATATAATATATGGTCAGTCTCTAGGGCATTGCCCTGATTGCTAGGGCAATGTCACTGTCTCTTGCCTCTGCCATTCATGAGCGACCTTTAAACCTTCAAACATAATAAAACAAAACTCTTTCTCTCTCTCTCTCTCTCTCTCTCTCTCTCTCTCTCTCTCTCTCTCTCTCTCTCTCCTCTCTCTCTCTCTCTCTCTGTAGATGCCATAATTACATAATTCTTAATTTGTATAATAAACGCAATAGAATTTCCTCGAACTGGACTTTAAATTTTCAGAATATATTTACTTCAATCTTCTTAAACATGATATGCGTAAACTTGAGGTTATTCACCTCAATGATAACTTTTTTTATATCAAATGCAGAGAAAGCGGGTCATTCCTAGCATGATATCGGTTATATCTAGCTAAATTGATGGCTTGAGATAGCATTGCATGACATTCTGTTACCTTGCAATTATAGCAGGTCACGATTCTACTTATTACAGGTGAACTATTATCCAGTGAAGGAAATTAGATTAACTAACTTAGATTAGCATATTATTATTAAGTTGAGCAAGAATTGGAATTTAAAATTCTGCTGAGAGGAAATGTTGTTATCAAAATAATTTCCTTTCAAATTAGTTTAAACATTGTGAGAGAGAGAGAGAGAGAGAGGAGAGAGAGAGAGAGAGAGAGAGAGAGAGAGAGAGAGAGACACACACACACACAGCTAAATTGATAAGCAAATAGTGATGGAATACTAAGAGTATATATATATATATATATATATATATTATATATATATATATATATATATATATATATATATATATATATATATATATATATTCATTCATATATATATATATATATATATATATATATATATATATATATATATATATATATTGGGAGTTGAATGATAGGAAAGGAATAAAAATGAAACTATAAGAGAGATTACTCGAGTGCCCTATGTGGATGAGATCATGGTGAGGGCTAGACGGAGATAGTTTGGGCATGCTCTTCGTACTCCCCAAGAGAGATTATTTAACCAATCTTTCAACTGGGCTCCACAAGGGACTAGAAGACTTGGAAGACCCAGACTCACATGGCTGAGGACTATGATGTGTAAAGTAGGGAAGGACGATTGAAGTATTGATTTAAAAGCTCAAGATAGAGATGACTGGCGAAATCTAACTTCGGCTCTTTGCATCAATAGCGGTAGGAGGAGATGATGGTGATGATGATATATATATATATGTATATATATATATATATATATATATATATATATATATATATATATATATATATATATATATAATATATATATACTATATCTGTGTGTGTGTGTGTGTGTGTGTGCGTGTGTGTATGTACATATATATATATATATATATATATATATATATATATATATATATAATATATATATATATGTATATATATATATATATATATATATATATATATATATATATATATATATATATATATATGTATGTATGTATACTGTATGTGTGTGTGTTTGGATGAGGACGTATGTGCACTGGTGATTGCTTGTGTGTAGGTATGCAATAGTAATGAATGGTGGAATTGGAAAACTCACACGTAGTCTCCATCCCTTAACCAGGATATAGAGAAGGATAAAGTAACAAATGCAATCATTATAGTAAAGGACGGTAGCGGTAAATATGGCTTACTACAGATCTTACTGGGAAAACAATACCATTAATCTTCGGATGGACTCACTCTCTCTCTCTCTCTCTCTCTCTCTCTCTCTCTCTCTCTCTCTCTCTCTCTACGACAGATGAATCAAAAATATTTAATTTTTTTGATAAACATTTAAGGAAACATTGATTTAGATCGAAATAAGAGATACATATTAATGTTATCTGATTAAACTCTTAATTCCAACTAAAATGTTCATTCCTAATAATAGTGTACTCATCCCGTCAAAAATTACGGCTCTATATTCAATTAAAAT
>NC_090728.1:62304392-62314392 GCF_036898095.1 Palaemon carinicauda | reverse complement strand
CACCACAACCACATCCACATATGACAATCAAGTGATCTTTTATGAATAAAATAAGATACAAAACAAATTAAAAGAGTAACACGGGAATTATAAATTTTTCCTCTTGAAATAAGCAAAATAACATAACAAAATGTTAATAAAATTCACCCTTTCCTGTAGTCCGTTGAAAGAGAGCAAACATTAACAAAATGTTAATACAATTCACCCTTTCCTGTAGTCCCTTGAAAGAGAGCAAACATTAACAAAAGGTTAATACAATTCACCCTTTCCTGTAGTCCCTTGAAAGAGAGCAAACATTAACAAAATGTTAATAAAATTCACCCTTTCCTGTCGTCCCTTGAACGAAGGCAAACATTAACAAAATGTTGATATAATTAACTCTTTCCTGTAGTCCCTTGAAAGAGAGCAAACATTAACCAAATGTTAATACAATTCACCCTTTCCTGTAGTCCCTTGAAAGAGAACAAACATTAACAAAATGTTTGTACAATTCACCCTTTCCTGTAGTCCCTCGAAAGAGAGCAAACATTAACAATATGTTAACATAAATCACCCTTCCCTGTAGTCACTTGTAAGAGAGCAAACATTAACAAAATGTAAATATATTTCACCTTTTCCTGTAGTCCCTTGGAAGAGAGCAAACATTAACAACATGTTAACATAAATCACCCTTCCCTGTAGTCCCTTGTAGGAGAGCAAACATTAACAAAATGTTGATATAATTCACCTTTTCCTGTAGTCCCTTGAAAGAAAGCAAACATATAATTTTTTTTTTATATAATACACCCTTTCTTGTAGTCCCTTGAAAAGAGCAAACATTAACAAAATGTTAATATAATTCAGCCTTTCTTGAAGCCCCTGGAAAGAGAGCAAACTTGAACAAAATTTTAATACAATTCCCCCTTCCTGTAGTCCCTTGAAAGAAAGCAAACATTAACAAAATGTTAATACAATTCACCCTTTCCTGTAGTCCCTTGAAAGAGAGCAAACATTCACAAAATGTTAATAAAATTCACCCTTTTCTGTAGTCCCTTGAAAGAGAGCAAACATTAACAAAATGTTAATATAATTCACCCTCTTTTTTAGTCCCTTGAAAGCGAGAAAACATTTACAAAATGTTAATACAATTCACCTTTCCCGGTAGTCCCTTGAAAGAGAGAAAACATTAACAAAATGTTAATATTATTCACCCTTTTTTGTAGTCCCTTGAAGGAGAGCAAACATTAACTAAATATTAATACACTTCACCCTTTCCTGTAGTCCTTTCAAAGAGAGAAAACATTACATTTTTTTTTACTATAGTTCACCCTTTCTTGAAGTCTATTGAAAGATAGCAAACATTAACAAAATGTTAATATAATTCACCTTTTCCTGTAGTCCCTTGAAAGAGAGTAAATATTAACAAAATGTTAATACATTTCACCCTTTCCTGTAGTCCCTTGAAAGAGAGCAAACATTAACAAAATGTTAATAAAATTCACCCCTTTCCTGTAGTCCCTTGAAAGAGAGCAAACATTAACCAAATATTAACACAATTCACCCTTTCCTGTAGTCCCTTGAAAGAGAGCAAACAATAACAAAATGTTAATATAATTCACCCTTTCCTGTAGTCCCTCGAAAGAGAACATACATTAACAAATTGTTGATATAATTCACCCTTTCTTGAAGTCTATTAAAAGAGAGCAAATTTTAACAAGATGTTAATACAATTCACCCTTTCCTGTATTCCCTTTAAAGAGAGTAAGCATTAGCATTTTGTTGATATAATTCACCCTTTCTTGAAGTATATAGAGCAAGTATTAACAAAATGTTAATATAATTCACCCTTTCCTGAAGTCTCTTGAAAGCGAGAAAACATTAACAAAATGTTAATATAATTCACCCTTTCCTGAAGTCCCTCGAAAGAGAGCAAACTTTAACAATATGTTAATATAATTCACCCTTTTTCTGTAGTCCCTTGAAAGAGAGCAAATATTAACAATATGTTAATATAATTCACCCTTCACTGCAGTCCCCTTGAAAGAGAGCAAACTTTAACAATATGTTAATATAATTCACCCTTTTTCTGTAGTCCCTTGAAAGAGAGCAAACATTAACAATATGTTAATATAATTCACCCTTTCTTGAAGTCCCTTGTAAGAGAGAAAACATTAAGAAAATGTTAATACAATTCTCCCTTTCCTGTAGACCCTGGAAAGAGAGCTAACATTAACAAAATGTTAATATAATTCACCCTTTCCTGTAGTCCCTTGAAAGAGAGCAAACAAACAAAATATTAAGATAGGCCCTAATTCACCCTTTCCTGAAGCCCATTGAAAGAGAGCAAATTTTAACAGAACGTTAATATAATTCACTCTTCCCTGTAGATCCTTGAGATAGAGCAAACATTAACAAAATATTAATACATTCACCCTTTCCTGTAGTCAATTAAGAGAGACCAATTAGACATATATAACCCTGATATTACTAATAGTACTCTCATATAGTTCCACATCGTTCAGCTACCCCATTCAAAATCAATCATTGTCCTTCAGTTCAATTAAACACTGCATTTTCTCCATTGCCATATTATAGTTATTAAACCACCCCTTCGCTCTCATGACCAAATCTAATAATGGACATTTCATCTCTTCGGTGATATTCAAAGTCTCTCCATTTCTACTTCGACGTTTTTCTTTATGATTGCCCGGGTTATGAGCCTTCAATATTTTTCTCTTGAGTTTTGCTCTTAAATAGTTTTATGTTGAAGTGTGTGTTATAATGTCTTATTGTACTTTGCCTTTCAAGTACATTTATGATAATAATAATAATAATAATAATAATAATAATAATAATAATAATAATAATAATAATAATAATAATAATAATAATAATAATAATAACTGAATTCATTCTATTAATCTACTCAGTAAGGAATTTTGCGGCTTCTAACAGCAGTTGCTATTATTATTATTATTATTATTATTATTATTATTATTATCACCCAAGCTACAATCCTAGCTGGAAGAGCAGGCTGTTATAAACCCAAGGCCTCCAACAGTAAAGAAATAGCCCAGTGAGGAAAGGAAATAAGGACATAGATAAACTACATTAGAAGTAATGAAAAATTGAAACTGAATATTCTAAGAAGAGTAACAACATTAAAATAGATCTCTCATATATAAACTATGAAAAGAGGCTTATGTCAGCCTGTTCAACATAAAAACATTTGCGGCTACGTAGATCATAAATTGTTGTATACGAGATTGGGTAACTGTTATGATTTTTATACGCAAGTCAAAAAAGTTAATAAATTAGGGGTTTAATTAGTCATTTATCCTTATGCATACTGAGTAAAAGGATGGGACTATCAAGATGAACTATCCTACACTTGAAAATTTGCCTTAAAAAAAAAAAAAAAAAAACCATTAAAATCCTGTATTAATGTTGCCAGACATTTGCCGTTTTAAAATCGGATATATTGACGTAAAGGAGAGATATTACTGTCACCAACCCCCTAAAGGATAATGACAAAGTAGGGTAAAAAATACGGGGTAAAAAATACGGTCGACTGTATTTTACTGAAATACGGCTGAGAACAGTAACTTTACCCGGAGAAATTCAAACTATTTTTTTTTTAATCCTACACTACTGTCAGTATAAGAAAAGTGTTTTGGGAAGGTCTGGTCATATTGGAAAAAAGGGTGGCAGAAAAGTTCAGAATTCACTGAAAAAAGAGAAGTGGAATACCTAAAAATGGGATATATAGGGCGTGTATAGTGTTCGATGCCCTGGAAGAAGAGGTTTTTTGGTTCAGGATGTAGGAAGCTGCCTCTATTGTAGAGGTGTAAAAAAAAAAAAAAAAAAAAATCTATTCCACAATTCAACAGTTCTCGATGTATTGTTTATTTTCTCTGCAAGAAAAAGAGGGGTAACTAGTCCACTGCAGGACAAAGGCCTCTTATATGTTCTTCAACTCTCAACAGTCCACACCCTCAAACTTTCTTAGTTAGTCAATCTATCGTCTTTTCTTACTTCCCTTGTTTCTTTTGCAATATCTAGGGACCCGGTATGTTACTCTTAATGTCCATCTATTTAATCTGTAAGAGGAAGGGGGGAGGGGTTAACTAGTCCACTGCAGGACAAAGGCCTCAGACATGTCCTTCCATTCTCGCCAGTCCACACCTCAAACCTTCTTAGTTCGTCAATCCATCGTCTTCTCTTCCTTCCCTTGTTTCTTTTGCAATATCTAGGGACCCAGTATGTTATTCTTAATGTCCATCTATTAGCTGTTATTCTGATTATATGTCCTGCCTGTGTCCACTTCTTTTTCTTACATTTTAGAATATCCTTTATTTTAGTTTGCTCTTGTCCCCACGCTCATGTTTTCTGTCTCTTATGTTATTCCCATTATTATTCTTTCCACAGCTCTTTGAGTTGTAACTAGCTTATGTTCTAACCTTAGACTTTAGTAAAGCTCCAATTTTATGGTCCCTAAGTTAATACTGGTAGGACCCTCTCATTAAATACTTTCCTTTTTAAAGAAAGTGGCATTTTACTTTTCATAATCTCATTTTGTTTACCAAATGCTCTCCATCTCCATACCTACCCTTCTGTTAATTTGTGTCTCGTGTACAGGGGAAACACTTACTGTCTGTTTTAAGAACATATATTCATTAACAATCTCTTGAGTCTTAAATTTTTCATAGTGCACTATTTGTTGCTGTTGTTGTATGATAAGGGAATAACCTCAAATTCAGAGGTGCCACAAACAAAATAACTACACCAACTCCTTCATTTTTGGCGATAAGAAGGGTGCTTCCCTTCTGTATCGACTTGATCATGACAAGTACCTTTGATTTTAGAATAATGACGCTTGGCTTGTCAGGTACATAACTCTTACCTGTTGTCTCTCTGCGCCTTCATTAAACATTATCGTAGTTTTACTCATATTCATTTTCAGTCCTATATATCCCCATATGATATGAAAACCGTCCAAAAGTTATCGTTCACTAAACGTCCCATATAATTTTCTCACGTTGTCATCGATCATCGACACCTAGCATTCTTTACTTATATTCATTTTCAGTCCTATATATCCCCATATGAAGTAAAACTAATTTTCGCACCTCGTCATCAATTGTTGAGACCTATCATGCTTTACTTATATTTATTTTAAGTCCTATATATCCCCATATGAAATAAAAACTCTCCAAAAGTTACCTGTCACTAAACGTCCCATGTAATTTTCGCACCTCGTCATCAATCGTCGAGATCTCTCATGCTTTACTTATATTCATTTTCAGTCCTTTATATCCCCATGTGAAATAAAAACCCCACAAAAGTTATCTTTCACTAAACGTCTCATGTAATTTTCTCACCTTGTCATCAATCGTCTAGACATATCATACTGAGAAATTCAATCCTGTAATTGTAAACAGACATATCTGTACAAGCTAGACATCCATTGAGGACTCCCTCAGTCATGCATAAATGAAATGACAGGCTTCTGACGTTTCCCAAATGGAATTCCCTCTCTAGGTCTCTTGTCGTGTTGTTTGATTGCATGTTATGATACTCTAAATCGATGACATAATTTGTGTTGATGATAAAAATTTAAGTAATTTCATGTAATGGGTTTATTTTTACCTCTATTGATTATTTAGATGCTCATAATTATATCTGTTAATATTAGGAAAAACTAACCTCCTGTATTTAACTTCATGAACCTGATTCTTAAAGAACCCAAGATTAGGTAATCAGTTATACTAAAGGCTGTTTATTATCATCATCATCATCTCCTCCTAAGCCTGTTGATGCAAAGGGGCTCGGTTACATTTCGCGAGTCGTCTCTATCTTGAGCTTTTAATTCAATACTTCTCCATTCATCATCTCCTACTTCACACTTCATAGTCTCAGCCATGTAGGCCGGGGTCTTCCAGTTGCATAAAACTTTACTGGATTCGAACTAACTCAAATCTACAAATGAAGTTATACTAAAACAGGAAGCTCAGAATTTCTTCAGTAAATATTGTTTGCCCATGATAGTCATATGATTGCAAAACACACACACACACACACACACACACACACACACATATATATATATATATATATATATATATATATATATATATATATATATATATATATATGTGTGTGTGTGTGTGTGTGTGTGTGTGTTTGTGTGTGGTCAGCCTCTAGAACATTGACCTACTTGATAGGGCACTATCACTGCCCATGCCTTTGCCATTCATGAGCGACCTTTAAACAACAATCGTATATTCTGGAGACATTCACCCATCATTAAATCACGCATACAACCTGAGAGTTTACACCTGTGTATGTCGATCGGAATTATTCTAATCAACCTTGCTAACAGGTCATACTTCATCACGAACTCTGCTCGGGGGATTTGCAAGTTATGAACATGAGTAAATATATGATGTTACGAGGAGTTGCTTTCCAATGGCAAATACATTGGTTTAATTGTTCGTTTTATGAATGGTTGTATAAATGGGTTTTTATGTTTTATGTTTGTTTGTGTTTTATAATTGCTGATCACTGAAGGATGTAATTGATTTTCCTTATTATAAAGGCATCTTGTAGGATACAGGCCTTTGTCCTGCAGTGGAGAAGAAATAGCTTCTTTTTTCGTTATATATATATATATATATATATATATATATATATATATATATATATATATATATATATATATATAAATATATATATATATATATATATATATATATATATATATATATATATATATATATATATATATATATATATATATATATATATATATCAGCAAACTAAGAATTACATTAAAGCATTTATTACACTGTCTCCGTATATTTTAATTCCTATGCAAAAGGTCATGTGAACAGAATATGAAAACATTCAAAATAGGTTTCTGACTAAAAATCAGAATATATAAACATTTAATTGTAATCTTAGTATTAAAATGAAATATATGTTAAGTTGAAAAGACTAATAATTCATTTTTGCTAGTAAAATTGTAAGGAAAAACCTTACTAAATCGATATAAAATTTAATTAAGCTTAGATTTTGGTGGACTTTCCTTTAAAGCTTTCGGCTGTAATAAATGATTTTGATTTTGAGCATTGTCTGAGATTCTATCAAGTTGAATAATTGCAATAACTGAAAAAAAAACATTAATATATAAAGTATTTTCACTCACGAAGACCAAATAATCCATCGAATTTCTATTTTACTGTAACTATGTCATTCAACAATATGTCCCTAGCTCTTTTAGGTAATTGAATGAGCAAACAACTATTCGCTAACAGTTCACCCGAATGGCGCGTTCCTATTGGCTAAAGTCCGAATGATGTGTTCCCATTGGCTAAGGCAATTGAGAAGCAACGCCCCAAATGTTCCTCAAAACCAGTTTGAACCAGAATTTTACAAATATTTGACTCTCAAAAAGGCTTCAAAATCCCTCGCTGATGCCATCTATTGGTACCTTTTAAAAAACATGCGAGAATTCATTCATTCACCGAAGAAACTATTGTATTCTTTCTTTAAAACTGCTTCACAAATCTTTCATACATATGTATGAGCATATATAAAATGAAATAAGAAAAAATTATATATGGTAAAAGTACCAAAATTAAAAGTATCATGACAGATATAAGAAATCTTGAAGGTTATTCTTGACTGTAGTTCCGGCAAAGTTGGACTGACGTAACAGGAGTGGCTCAGAATTGCCAATACTTTAAGTGGAGATAATATTCTATAATGAAGAATGAATAATGATTTCAATTATATATAAATGAAGAAATATATACATATTTTTATAATCATTGCATCATATTGATAGATTGTTCAGGAAGAGATTATTTTGTTAGATTCCTCTTCTTATAAAACCGAAAGGTTTGCCACCCTTAATCCCCCATTGGGGGATATGTGAACATTAGATTCTTTTAAGTTTTTATAAAGACAAAATTTCAAACAATAAAAAGAGTTGGTGCATATCTAATTTATATAATAAAAAATAGGTTTTAGGTGCATTTATGAAAAGAGATTATTCATAATGGCTGGGATGAGGATATGTAAATATTCACAAACTCTTTTACCTAAAAGAACTATCTGAAGACGGAAATACGTCATCAAGAAATTCTATCAAGGTACCAACTGTGGACCAAACCACGAACAATATATACATGGTTTTATTTGTTCAGGACTCAGACATTATTTTAAACATGGTTATATTAAAATCCTACTTCATATATATATTGGTTTTCAATTTGTTCAAGTGTTATAAGTATTACTATTTTATCTTTCTTATCATACCTTTGATTTCTTAAGGTTGGCTATCCTGGTATGTTAGTAACCTATTCTGATTTTAGCAAAGCATTTTCCTTTTAAACTTGGATATTTGATGAAACGTATCTCTCTTTGTTTAAAAACCTGATAATAAATATCAAGTTCATACAATTATTGTTATAATTTTTGTTTAAAAATATGAAACAAATTATCAAAGCTTAGATAATTGATGGCAGTCGCGATTTATTTCACGAAAAAAACTATTGTGTGATACTTTCACAAAACAGTAAATGAAAATCCCTGGACAAATATATGTTAGTTATTATAAAGATAAATAATTATTCTTCAGATACTAAAACTAAATCACGACCTATGTTAAGCTTTAATTGAAAGTTTAAAAGCAGTTTTAAACGTCAGTTCTGGTGTTACTGATGAAGGCGGAGTCTCTGCCGAAGGGTGCCAGACTGACCAACATAAACATTAGTTGAATTACGTCATTATGAATAAATAAATGGAAATTAAGATTCTATATCCAAAAACAATAATTATCTTAATAAATATATATTATCTTGATTAAACAAGAGAACATCTGCTGTAATATATTTACTCTAGTTCATCTTCTTCTAGGGAATGAAAATTGGCAGCCCTTGTACTAGGTCTGCTATCCTTGGAAATATTACAATGATCTTTAGTTTTATGTTGATATTTATTGACTGCCTATAATTAAATGTTTTATCCATTGATCCTTAGATTTTTAATCTCGTTTTAATGTTGGTTTAGAAAGTGATGAATGAAAAGGTCTCAAGTGTCGAGAAATAATGGTAATTATGAATCTATATACACACACACACACACACACACACACACACACACACACAAATCCTTTAAATTAAGATAATTATATTATAAGCTGAATTCTAATCTTAAAATCTGGCTATTTTTCCTTCTATCTTTTCATGTGGTTGGAATTTCAAGGTTATAAGATTCTTGTCTAACATTAAAATCAACATTATTATTTTCCCATTTTTATCATAATATATTTTCTGTAAAGTTAATTTATTTCAAGGTTATGATAATTTTTGTCCAACATTAAGATTAACATTACTATTTTCCCTTTTTTTATCGTAATATATATTCTATAAAGTTAATTGATTTAAATATTCTGATAATTATTGTCCAACATCAAAATCAACCTTATTATTTTCCCTTTTTTATCGCAATATATATTCTGTAAAGTTAATTCATTTCAATGTTCTGATAATTATTGTCTAACATTAAAATCAACATTACCCTTTTCCCTTTTTTATGGTAATATATTTTCTGTAAAGTTAATGCATTTTAAGGTTATGCTAATTTTTGTCCAACATTAAAATCAGCATTATTATATTCCTTTTTTATCGTAATATATATTCTGTAAAGTTAATTCATTTCAAGGTTAAGCTAATTTTTCTAACCTTAAAATCAACATTATTATTTTCCCTCTTTTATCGTAATATATTTTCTGTAAAGTTAATCAATTTCAATGTTCTGATAATTTTTGTCTAACATCAAAATCAACATTATAATTTTCCCTTTTTTATTGTAATATTTTCTGTAAGGTAATTCATTTCAAGGTTATGCTAATTTTTGTCTAACATTAAAATCAACATTATTCTTCTTTTTTATCATAATATATATTCTGTAAAGCTAATATATATTTACCATTATGACATATATAATGTCCCAT
>NC_090728.1:62286768-62291768 GCF_036898095.1 Palaemon carinicauda | reverse complement strand
TTCCCATACAGCCGAGAATCAGACAGATTCCCATACAGCCGAGAATCAGCCAGATTCATTCCCATACAGCCGAGAATCAGGCAGATTCCTATTCCCATACAGCTGAGAATCAGCTAGATTCCCATTCCCATACAGCCAAGAATCAGACAGATTCCCACTCCCAGAGAGTCGAAAATCAGACAGATTCCCACTCCCAGAGAGTCGAAAATCAGACAGATTCCCATTCCCAGAGAGTAAAAAATCAGACAGATTCCCATTTCCATACAGCCGAGAATCAGCTAGATTCCCATTCCCATACAGCCGAGAATCAGACAGATTCCCATACAGCCGAGAATCAGCCAGATTCATTCCCATACAGCCGAGAATCAGGCAGATTCCTATTCCCATACAGCTGAGAATCAGCTAGATTCCCATTCCCATACAGCCAAGAATCAGACAGATTCCCATACAACGACAAATTTCTTTTATATTCTCACGCTTTCCATCAACGCTCGTTATATCATGTGGTCTTTCAGATGAATTCATCTAACTCGTATGTAACAATAAATCTAGTGGCTTCATTGTCCTCTATTTAGCGAATTTCTGTTAGTGAATACATTTTTTTATTACGATTAGTTTACGTTTTTGATTCCTGTCTTTTTTACAAAGGGATATACTGTAGACTTGAAATTATATTTTTCTATTACGATTACTGTTCATTCTATATATATATATATATATATATATATATATATATATATATATATATATATATATATATATATATATATATATATATATATATATATATATATATATATATATATATATATATATATATTTATGAGAGAGAGAGAGAGAGAGAGAGAGAGAGAGAGAGAGAGAGAGAGAGAGAGAGAGAGAGAGAGAGAGAGAGAGAGAGAGAGAGAGAGATACAAATACTTAAATTGGAAAAAAGCTTATTGAAATACAAATTCCATCGACGATATTTTAATTTCAAAATATAATTTTCCATGGTTACCCAGAAACGGAAATACTGGAATGTCATACCCTCGGATATCAGGTTCCAGGACTAGTACAGGGACAGCCTACCATCAAGTCGGTCTGGAATATATAGTGGTAATAACTTCAGTGCATTTCGATGAATATCTCCTCGGTTGTTGAAGGTTAGGTAATGCTGGAATTATTGGATGGTACGTCCTGGAATATTCTGGAATATTCTGGAAGATGTTCCTTCGCACGTTCTGATTCCAGAAGATCCGATATGTGGTTGCTTCTATCTTCGTTTTCTTGGTATTTTGTTGATTTAGCTGGAATAATTTTCAATCAATTTTATAAAATAGATTATAGCTAAATATTATCAGTGGTTTATATATAGCTAGCATATATGGTTACAATAAGTAAACTGGTTACAATAAGTAAACTGCCAATATATATTTCATATATAAAAGATCTATTTTAATGTTGGTACTGTTCCTAGAATATTTTATTTTGATTGTTTATTACTTCTCCTGTAGTTTAATTATTTCCTTGTTTCCATTCCATACTGGGTTATTTTTTCTTGTTGGAGTCATTGGGCTTATAGAATCTCGCTTTTCCAACTAGGGTTGTAGCTTAGATAATGATGATAATAGTAATAATAATAATACATTCATATGATCATAATAATAATAATAATAATAATAATAATAATAATAATAATAATAATAATAATAATAATAATAATAATAATAATAATAATGAAAATAATAATACCTTGATATGATTATAACAATAATAATATAATATTGATATACTGTATAATAATAAAAATAGTAATAATAATAATAATAATAATAATAATAATAATAATAATAATAATAATAATAATAATAATCATCATCATCGTCATCATCATCATCATCATTATAGTGTTGATAATAATAATAATAATAATAATAATAATAATAATAATAAAAATAATCATCATCATCATCATCATCATAGTGTTAATAATAATAATAATAATAATAATAATAATAATAATAATAATAATATTAAAATGCTAGAATATATGGATGAAGGAACGAAGCTCTCGCAGTCACAAACAAAACTAATGAATATTAATCAGAAAAATGTTGGATCTTTCTTCCTATTTGCGCCATGTCAATAACGCATTTGATTAAGATTGACTTCATCAGCCGCGTTCCAAAAATGATTTATTATTCACGGAAAATTCTTCCTTTCTTCTGGGAGTTTCAGTCTGTGTTAGAGTGATTATTTAGAAGAGGTAATTAGGTTTAAGTTCTGGGAAAGCATTATGCTATGCCCATCGGCTCCAACAGGGAAAAATAGCCCAGTGAGGAAAGGAAATAAGAGAATTAATTAACTATAAAAGAAGTGACCAATAGTAAAGTAAAACATTATAAGAACAACAACATCAAAATAAATATTTCATATATAAACTATATGAGTAAGGTCTCCATCAGGGAAAAATAGCCCAGTGAGGAAAGGGAATAAGGGGATAAATTAACTACAAAAGGAAGTGACGAACAGTTAAAGTAAAACATTTTAAGAACAGAACAACAACATTAGAATAGATATTTCATATATAACATATATGAGTCCAAGGGCTCCAACAGGGAAAAATAGCCCAGTGAGGAAAGGAAATAAAGGAATAAATTAACTACAAAAGGAAGTGACGAACAGTTAATGTAAAACCTTTTAAGAACAACCACAACATTGATATTGATATTTCATATATAAACTATATAAGCCCAAGGGCTCCAACTGGGAAAAATAGCCCGGCGAGGAAAGGAAATAGGGGAATAAACTAACTACAAAGGGAGTGACTAACAAAGTAAAACATTTTAAGAACAGCAACAACAATATTAAAATAGATATTTCATATATAAACTATATGAGTAAGGTCTCCAAGAAGGAAAAATAGCCCAGTAAGGAAAGGAAGTAAGAGAATAAATTAACGACGAAAGAAGTGACCAACAGTTAAAGTAAAACCTTTAAAGAACAGAACAACAACATTAGAATAAATATTATATATATATATATATATATATATATATATATATATATATATATATATATATATATGTATGTATATATATATATATATATATATATATACATATATATATATAATATATATATATATATATATATATATATATATATATATATATATATATATATGTATATATATATACATATATATATATATATATATATATATATATATATATATATATATATATATATATATATATATATATATATATATATATATATATATATATAAACTATAAAAAGAGTTTTAAGTTAAACTGATAAAAAGAGCCCACGCAAAGTTGAGTAAAATTCATAAAAGTATTCTCTATCTTAGTGTTGTAATAAAGGACCATTATTAATATTCTATTACCAAGAGCAATGGCTCTTTAATGAGTTTAGGCTGAGTAATTTGTCTCTCCTTTAATATAATTAGCATATTTTCCCCTTGCAAAACCGGCGTATAATATGATAATTATACGCCCTTTGATACCCTCAAGGGATTTGCTACAATATATATTTATTAGAGTTGATATTTTATGTGATTTTAAAAATTGATACATTAGTTGACGGACACTGGATTGGTCCAACCTTTTTATAGAGTTGACAATAAAAAGTCCCTTGATTTAAAAAAAAAATGGACAACAAGTGTTCAAAATGAATCCTAAATTTTTATAGAGTGTTGACTATAAAAAGTACCTTGATTTAAAAAACGGACACATGCTCTAAATGAATCCTCCCTTTCTGTAGAGAGTTGATCATAAAAAATACCTTGATTTTAAAAAAGGATACATGTGTTCTACATGGATCCAATCTTTTTATAAAGTTGATGATAAAAAGTGTCTTGATTTTAAAAAAGGACACATGTTCTAAATGAATCCACCCTTTCTGTAGAGAGTTGATCATAAAAAGTACCTTGATTTAAAAAAAAAAGGACACATGTGTTCTAGATGACCCTTTCTGTAGAGTGTTAATCATAAAAAGTACCTTGATTTACAAAAGAAGGACACGTGTTCTAGATGAATCCTCCATTTCTGTAGAGAGTTGATCATAATAATAATAATAATAATAATAATAATAATAATAATAATAATAATAATAATAATAATAATAATAATAATAATAATAATAATACCGGCTTTTACGATATGATAGTGTTAACACTACCATATTATTATTAAATAGGAATATGTTATGCAACGACCAAATAGCAACACTGTTGGCTAAATGTAAAGCAAAAATGGGAATGTTATTCAGACACTTTAAAACAAGAAAAGCTGAACACATGATTATGCTTTACAAAACTTATGTGCGTAGTACACTCGAGTACTGCAATGTGATATGGTACCCACACTACCAAAAGGATATTGCGCAAATAGAGAGTGTACAAAGGTCCTATACTGCTAGAATAGAAGAAGTTAAGGACCTTGATTACTGGGAAAGACTGCAATTTTTAAAACTATACAGTCTAGAAAGGAGAAGAGAACGCTACATGATAATACAAGCATGGAAGCAAATAGAAGGAATTGCTGAAAACATCATGGAGCTTAAAGTATCAGAAAGAGCAAGCCGAGGTAGATTAATAGTACCAAAAAGCATTCCAGGTAAACTGAGAAAGGCGCACAGGACATTAATCCACTACGCACCAGCATCGATAATGCAGCGACTATTTAATGTGCTGCCAGCTCATCTAAGAAACATATCAGGAGTGAGCGTAGATGCGTTTAAAAAGCAGCTCGATAAATACCTAAGATGCATCCCAGACCATCCAAGACTGGAAGATGCAAAATACACCGGAAGATGTATTAGCAACTCTCTGGTGGATATACGAGGTGCCTCACACTGAGGGACCTGGGTGAACCCAAACAAAAAAAAATAAGGTAGTAAGAGAAGTTATTATTATTATTATTATTATTATTGTTATTATTATTATTATTACTTGCTAACCTACTACCCCTGTTGGAAAAGCAGGGTGTTAT
>NC_090728.1:62276768-62284268 GCF_036898095.1 Palaemon carinicauda | reverse complement strand
TATATATATATATATATATATATATATATATACTGTACACACACACACACACACACACACACACATATATATATATATATATATATATATATATATATATATATATATATATATACTGTACACACACACACACACACACACACACACATATATATATATATATATATATATATATATATATATATATATATATATATATATATATATATATATATATATATATATGCTTTACTGACAAGCATATATTTCCCAATTAAATGATGATAAGGTCTATTTTATAACTGATCAACACACTGGAACACCCTTATTAACAAACACAACAGTTCTACCGACATGCTTACATTTACTAAGGAAATGATGACAAGGTTCATTATATAACTCATTAACACACTAGAACGCCCTTATTAACAAACACAAATTCGCAGGTGGATGACGTAACACAGTCAGGTGTTGGCGAAGACAGAAATGTGACAATTTTCTTTTTCATTATTCGAATTGTGTATATTGATTACGCTGATTATAAAAACATCAAATTACACGATAGTCACACTTCATTTTGCTTATAACTATTACTCCTTAAATGATTTGAATCTGCAATGAATAATGATATTCTCCATACGAAGAAATTTTATTTGGCAGCGCTGTCCCAAACTCGTCCCACCAACCTCAACTATGCTGATTATTGTTATCTTGGTCAATGGTACAGAGAAATGACTTACCATACATGTGTTCTGATGAAGACAGGAAATACTCAACACTTTCATAAGCAAACTCAGGCTGCTTCTGATATCATATGTTAAATTCACAACATTTTTTGATAAAAAGATTCATTCTTAATTAGGAAACAATCGTTGGAAAATTTACCAACTACCAATTCCCTAGCCTCTACCTTCCTACCACACTTTTTTGACACACGTGTTCGTCAAATATTTTGCTATATTAGTTGGGTTAAGGTGCCTCTGATGCCATCTATTGGCGGCAAAGTAAAACTTGTTACGATGTAAGGGAGGGAGCTAAAGGGGGTCTGCGCTATTATGCCTTTCAGAATGTATCGATATTGTAGTTCTACGCAGTTTATGCTAACAATACATGTCATACCATGAAACATATTATATATCTAAAGATTTCATAAAAAGGTAATTAAAAATTGTATCAAATAACTGTAATTACTTGATTGCCTCGTGGATGTCAGTACATGTGGCATATCTGGCGACCCCAACCCGGACCCCCAAATATAATTGAATGAACGATTGTTTGCTGAAGAAATATTTCTGTAACATTTATTAGGAAATTTGTAATTTCGTAAGAATTAAGTTGTGGCAAGACAACAAGGTACATAAAGTTCACGTCCATCTGTTTTAAGGCAATTTTGTGCCCTAATAGCGACAGAAATGAAGCAATGAAAATCATAATGAGTGGATGATGGGGGTAGTTAGAAATTGGGTACTCTACTGCTAAGGCCATCTATTGGTCACAGAAAGAAACAATATGTGGAGCCCTTTAATCCTTGCATTCTGGAACCTTCCATGACGTCATTTTGGATGAAGAATTTAAAAGTAGCCACAAATAGACCACTTAATTGGAACTGAATATGATTTATACCTGCCATACATATTTCTACATAAGTATCAACCTATTATCACCCTTTTCCAATTGGATAGAATTATTCACATGAATCGAACGTGGGACATGTGCTGCCATCTTTTGACAAAAGTAGAAACACTCGGAATCTATCTGAATTTGGCAAAGTATGTGATTACTAAAATATACTTTCATGGTAGTTTTTTTTCAATGAATTCAAATAAAATTCCTAACTTTAATATTACTATTTTTCTTTTGATTTTAGACTCTTATATATGGTAACTATATGTAAAATACAGATTAAATGTATTAAAAAAATATATAGAGAGCAGATTCTTATATTCTAAAAGCAAAGATTTGGAACTCAACCATAGAATTAAAAGACCCAAATTTAACCAAAATATATTCATGTTCAGAGCAAATACGTTGTTAGCTAATCATAAGCCCAATTATAGACACCAATGCTCTATAAAGTGTACCTTGTTACATGTACCAGAGCGTAGGATAATTTTTTGGGGCGGGGTAGCGGGATCGCTAAAATTCGAAAAAGCCCTGGCACTGGTGGGTCTGGGTGCCTCCCCTAGAATATTTTTTTTTACGAGGAGACCCTCTTAAATGAGATTTTCTGTTATCTGATTATAATTTTGGACAGTGTTTATGTGACCTGTTACAGTTTGTATACATTGACTATATTTAAACGGATCATATTTGGCAAAATGGAAAGAAAGCTAGACTTTAATAAATCATGTTCCGTACATTTAATTGATGTGCAATATATTTAATATAACCCCATAAAGTTATACATCTGTTGAACGAGATGGACAGGAAATGTTCCTTCCATTCAAATTCACCAGTCTGGAAATATTTAATTAAGGAACCCACAAACATATATTACCTTAATTTGATGGCATGCCATCTCCCTGGAAATGATGGTTGGGTGAAATCTATCTAGTTTTGGTGCTTTATATGCAGTCAGAGGGGAAAGGTAAGTATCAGCAGTAATTGATGTCTTATTTAAGGGCAATGGACCAATGATTCGACTCCAGATGATAACATAAGACACATTCACCTATGTGCTATCTCAGTACTATCTCAAGGCATTAAAAGAGTTTGAAGACCCAGGTCTACATGGCTGAGGACTACCAGGCGCAAAGTAGGAGATGATGAATGGAGAAGTATTGAATTACAAGCTCAAAATAGAAACAACTGGCGAAATCTATCCGAGTCACTTCGTGTCAATAGGCGTAGGAGGAGATGATGACGATGATATGCAGTCAGAGGGTCAAGCTAAGTATCAGCAGTAATTGATGTCTTGTAGAAGAACAATGGACCAATGATTCGACTCCAGATGATAACATAAGACACATTCACCTATGTATTATCTCAGTACTATCTCAATGCATTAGAAGAGTTTGAAGACCCAGGTCTACATGGCTGAGGACTACCAGGCGCAAAGTAGGAGATGATGAATGGAGAAGTATTGAATTACAAGCTCAAAATAGAAACAACTGGCGAAATCTATCCGAGTCACTTCGTGTCAATAGGCGTAGGAGGAGATGATGACGATGATATGCAGTCAGAGGGTCAAGCTAAGTATCAGCAGTAATTGATGTCTTGTAGAAGAACAATGGACCAATGATTCGACTCCAGATGATCCTGCAGGACATATTCCCCTATGCACTATCTCAGTGCAGTTCCAAAGTCACATGGGGATGTTCTGACACCCAGATTCTCACATCACGTGTGTCCTGTTTCCATAAACTATGAAAGGTTATCTAATCAATAAAATAAATTCGGCTGAGGAACGTTTAATCTTAAGAAATTCGTTCCACCATCTTGACTACAAACTCTTTTCGTCTTGGTTTATAATTTGTCTTGCGTACCTCTAAGAGTTCAACTCATAGGTTTACAATGGCAAGTTCTTGTGTAAGACTTTGTGCAATGTTGAAGTAAGTAGCTATACAGTAAGTGTGTAGCAACAGGATGGAAGGACTTTGTAGGGGAACAATCTAAAGTTTTTCTTACATGGCTATGTTCCTCAGATGTTCTTAGGAATGCACTACCCCATTTATCCAATACTCTCCCTGTCTCAAATAAATTTTTTGTTCCATGCATGAATTCACAGACCTGATGACGGATCTATTCCATACATAGTTCTGTACTTTGTGCAAGCAAGCCGCTAGGAGGTGACTGAGAGAAGAGTTGAATGCAACTGACTTTATTTGGACGGAGCATTAGTACATATGCAACCAACTCCAGTCAAGAATGGCACAAAAATTCAAACACAATGATGCAAGAAAATACAGGCATAAACAGGTTATGAGTGCAAGGGAAGAGCGATAATGATAATATACAAAAAACAGAAATACCGGTACTGTGTTCGAACGTATGTGATACACGTGCGATACAGGTTTTAGTGAGTCTGCGTATACAATTTGATTTTGAGAAACGTCAAACTATGAGACACATTGTGACCTTATTTAAGAAGTATCCTTTTTATAAGGGTTCGTTTAAAAGTACTTCTTGCATTAACAGGTTACCTGGCATACAAAAATGCAACATGATTAAAAACTTTGATAACTGCTGAGTGCACAGAACATATCTAATTATGATCTCTCATCAATGGTTATTGTAATAAGGTTTTCAAAGTATAAAAAAACTTTATGGCAACCATGTGCTATTTCTCATTGTTGGTCGTCATCGTTCCGGCAACTATGCTATGTATTCACACTATTCATCTGTCACCGTCTCATCACATTACCGTTCCGTCAACCGTGCTATGTATTCATACTATTCATCACGTCACCGTCTTATCACATCATGTCACCATTCCATCAACCTTACTATGCATTCACACTATTCATCACGTCACATCACATCACATCACGTCACTGTTCCGTCAACCGTGCTATGCATTCACACTATTCATCACGTCACATCACATTACGTCCATGTTCCGTCAACCGGGAAATGTATTCACACTATTCATCACGTCACCGTCTTATCACGTCACGTCACCGTTCTGTCAACCGTGCTATGCATTCACACTATTCATCAAGTCGCATCACATCCCGTCAACCTTTCATCAACCGTCCTATGTATTCACACCATTCATCACATCACATCACATCACGTCCCGTCACCGTTTCATCAACCGTGCTATGTATTCACACCATTCATCACATCACATCACATCACGTCCCGTCACCGTTTCATCAACCGTGCTATGTATTCACACCATTCATCACATCACATCGCATCACATCCCGTCAACCTTTCATCAACCATGCTATGTATTCACACCATCCATCACATCACATCACATCACGTCACGTCACCGTTCCATCAACCGTACTATGTATTCACACTATTCATTACGTCACCGTCTAATCATGTCACGTCACCATTTCATCAAAATTTATTCCTTGTAAATAAAGTGAGGTGTTCAATCTAAACATTTCGTCACCGTCACAGCCCCATCACATCACGGCACCATCACAGCATGGATTCTTTCCAAGAATATTTTGACGTGGCATAACGTGACGTGACGTGACATGACAATGCTGTGTGAATCAGCCTTAAATCGGTTAGGGATCATTCTTCATCTTCTATGGACCTTCTAAATCTCACTGTTTATCAGGATCAGCTGCTTGAGTCAACTTTATTAATTTCTGTTTTCTTGTATCTTGGCTTGGTCAGGGCACCAATAGGCTGCTAGTATGCATCATGTCCTGTGAATATCTAGAGAATGCCATTGCTGGATGTTCAAAGTGTCATGGCATTTTGTGAATCTACTTTGTTTTTGTGTTTACAGAGACACTGTTTATTGTTATTATTAAACATTCACAATTACATTTGCCTTTATGAATTTTATAAATCATATTCGTGTGAGTAATCAAAAAAATTAAAGAAATTATGACTTTCCAAAACCAAGATTAAAATATATTTGGTGTGAATAAAGATATAAAGGGAGTTTTATCGTCTGATAATACCTTGGTTTTGTTAGTATTTTTTTTTTTTAGGATCAACGAAATCATGTTACTATTATCATTGCCATCACCCTTTTCGTAGCTATGATATCAATATTATTGTTTTTGTTCTAATTTTTATCAATTTCATCAATACTATCAAACTTCTGGTACTTTAGACTTCAAAGTCTTTTGGATTTTCATAGCAGGAACAAAATTATTATTTGAATGATATAAGGCATACAATAGTCTCCTCCTCGTTTAAAAGCTTCATCACTCATAAAAATAGGAATTTCCAAGTAGGTTTAATAAATAACAATAAGATGGAATAAAATTTTAACATATTTCTCAAGATTTATGAAACGACATTTCGGGAGACATCTGTCATTCGTCTTGACCGAACATTTCAACAAGAATAAACCATCAATGGATCAAATGAGAAAACATTTTTCCCTTAAGTAGCCAATAAAATATTATCAATATAAATTTCAGAAGCATTGTAATGTTTAAAAGCATAAGCGACCTAGTACAAGGGTTGCCACTTCTAAAGCCCTAAAAGAATATGAATTCTAGTACATTTATGACAGAAAACAATCTCCTGTAGAATGGAATTAATATATATTATTGAAAAAAGTTTTTATATATGGATATAAGCTCATAATTACTACTTATTGGTTTATATTGACGTAAATCGTCTAACCTTCATGTTGGTAAGCCTCGAACCCAAACGGTATATGCTCCACCCTCTTCAGTAACACCAGAACTGACGTCTTAAATTTCCTTTAAATTTGTTAATAAAACTTGAAAATAATTCATGATTGAGCTTTGGTATTTCAAAAACGTAAAAATATTTTCAGATTGATGAGGTATACTCTCCTGGAGATTTTTTTTTTTATTGTTAAAAGAAAATACAATAGTTTTCTCATTGAGTATCTCTCTACTTCCATCAATTCTTTTACTTATCAATAGTTATTCGTATTACGTATTCATTGATAGAATCATAAACGCATATACATAAACATGAAACTATCATTGAGATTTTTAATAATATTACGTAAGTCTCATTGTAGCAGCAATTTTAAAGAAAAATGCTACATTAAAACCCAGAGGTTACTCACGCACCAGGATAGCCAACCTTTAAGAAATCCAAGATATGTTATCAAAGATAAAACACTAATTCATACAATACATTTACGTGTTAAAAACTACCTTCGATCTGGAATTTAATTCTACTTTAATCCTGCTTTGATAATGTCAGCATATAACATAACAAAAACTATGGTATGTTTATAATCTTGTTGGCTGTTCTTGTTCGTTTGCTCACAAATTTAGCCCTTATATATTAAGACTTGATATTCGAGATTCGCTATTCTACTAGGTTATATGAAATAGATTTACAAGTAGATAAATGAAATACAGCATTGGTTGTCGATCCACAAGGAGTATCCTGATAAAAATCCTTTACAATATACTGCCGTCTGCTGGAAGTTCTTTTAGATTAAATGGTTTTGTGAATAATTACATATACTCGCCATAACCTTTATCAATAAACTGTCTTTATGCATAACAATATAAACTAAATATAGTTATATAAACTTGATATGAAAAAACATATTTTTCTTCATATATTTTGCTATTATAAAAAGTTAAAAGAATATAATGTTTACGTCATTGCCCACGGGGACAATGGCTGCAAACCTTTCGGTTTTGAAAACACACGAATCGCATTAAATAATCTGTTCAACAGCATTTCAGTAAAGCAATATATTAATATTCACAATTTATACATATTCATTCATAGATATATGATCAGAATCATCATCCACGTCTTCATTGGGAATTGTTATTTTTATTTCATTTGTTGGTAATTCTGGACCTCGCCTACTCTGCCTATCCAATTTTGCCAGCTCTGCTGTCGAGAATTTCCCTCTAATATCTATTATTTCTCTAT
>NC_090728.1:62249268-62256768 GCF_036898095.1 Palaemon carinicauda | reverse complement strand
ATCCCGCTGATATTCGGCGTGCATGAGGCCTTTGTAGTAAAGTTTGATGTCTCTAGATCCGTTGGTGGAGGTGTCGGACCTATCTGTAGTTCTGTCGGACCCCTGGCTGGCGCTGTCAGACCCTTCCACCAAAGGGGCCCCATACCACTTGTCTATAACTGTCCTCACTTCACGCTGGACTTGCTTGTTGCTGTAGCCGTTGTTGATGAGGACCTGTGCGACCCTTTCCAGCTAGTTGGCAAAGCAGGATGCTATAAGCCATGGGGCTCCAACAGGGAAAATAGCTCAGGGAGGAGGGAAAATAAAATATTTTAGGAAGAATAACAACGTTGAAATGAATATCTCCTATATGAACTATAAACACTTCAACAAAATAATAGGAAGAGAAATAAGATAATAAAAAGAAAATATTTGAGTACATGGTGTATCATGATATTTGAAATTACCTCATCAGAGCAGTATAATAATCCAAAGATTTTTTTTTCTTTTTTTTTCATTTATAATAACGTTGAAATAAATATTTCTTATATCAATTATAAAAACTTTAAGAAAACAATAGGAAGAGAAATAAGATAATAAAAACAAAATATTGGAATATATGGTGCATCATGATACTTGAAATTACTGAGAAAAAAAAAATTGAAAACTTATCAGGTTTTTGAATGTTGAAAAATCATATACACCCAAATTGCCATTAACAAAAGGCCTAATATAATTGAAATCGGGGAAATCAATTAGTCTATATAACCTTTCACTTCATATAAAAGCTGATACAGACATTACGATACACAATCAACTGGTATTGTTATAGTTTCAAATAAAATGGAATGTTACGCTATTAGTTTTAAGATATAATTCGAACAAACAATCCTGCAGGATATAATTTCAATGTCTATAAAGAGATGTTATTAATATTATTTTTTCAGTGAGCGTGGATATAGATATTACATTACCACTGGATAGTTTACTCGCGTGTTTTAATTTAAAAGACCAAATGGTAATATTTGGATTACTGGGTAAGTGTTATGCATTGATCATGGTGAACTATTGGAAGTATTTTCAGCTAATGTGCATTTATTCAGTCAATATAAATTTATCCTGCTAGGAGTATAGCTGTATATCTCCACTATATAATAAAAATCATCTATATATAAATACATACAAACACACACATACATACAGTATGTATATATATATATATATATATATATATATATATATATATATATATATATATATATATATGTATTTATATATATAATTTATATATATACATATATATTTATATATATACATATATATGCAAATATATATATGAATAGATATATATATATCTATCTATCTATCTATAAATATATATATATATATATATATATATATATATATATATATATATATATATATATATATATATATATTTATATATATATATAGATAAATTATATATATATATATATATATATATATATATATATATATACCTGCCAAGCTCAGGTAGGATAGGGAATAGTCATACCCCAGTGAGAAGGGGTAGCCTACTCAGAGAGGTACACTCGGAAACCAGTCTCTCCCACAAATTACCGAACCTGAAGGTTGTAGTTAGGAAAGGGTTGAATCTGTGTGTATGTGTGTGTGTGCGTGTGTGCGTGTACATATCTATCTAAATAATTAGACGTCATTTTTGACAGCTTTGGTACACTAGGATACATAATTTCATTGCTGTAGGTTTTTGATTACTTCACCAAGCTTTCAACTGTGCTCCCCAAGGCGCTAGAAGAGCTGGAAGACACAAGCCTACATGGCTGAGGACTATGAAGCGTGAAGTAGGAGATGATGAGTGGAGAAGCATTGATTTAATAGCTCAAGATAAAGACGACTGGCGAAATATAACCGAGGCCCTTTGCGTCAATAGGCGTAGGAGATGATGATGATGATGATGACCAAATATTTTGTTAAGTAAGAACGTAATGAAATATGGCATTACCCTATTAATCTTGTTTTTCTGTTTTTTTTTTTTCTTGTTTTTTTTTTTATCTACAAAGCGAGCAATGGCTCCTCTTTGGCTAATGGCAAAAATAATGAACTTAATTAGACAAGGAAATTAGTGGCGGATGTAAATTGCAACTCATTAATGTATTCAAGTATTAATTAAGAATTATACAGATGTACATATTTTTCTGACAGGTTGTAATGGAAATTAGAATGTTATCTAATTTTGTTTTATTTTATCATTTAAGTTTTAATGTGCATTTTCCTTTATTATTATTATTATTATTATTATTATTATTATTATTATTATTATTATTACCCAAGCTATAACCCTAGCTTGAAAAGCAGGATGCTATAAACCCAAGGGCTCTAACAGGGAAAATAGCCCAGTCAGGAAAGTGAACAAAGAAATAAACTACAAGAAAAGTGTAAGAATAGTCATCATCATCTCCTCTTCGCCTATTGACGCGAAGTTAACAACAAACGGATAAAAACTTTAAAATAACATAAGGAAGATAAACAAGATGGAATAGTGTGTTCAAGTGTACCCTCAATCAAAAGAGATCTCTGACCAATGCCAGAGGAAGACCAGGGTACAAAGGCTATGGCACTACTAAAGACTAGAGAACAATAGTACTATCAATGGTAATGTTAATACAATTATTATCAACGTTGCTTTCGTTAATAAGAAATTCATTTTTTTATGGAGTGCTTAAGAATACCAATAAACAAACTGGTAAGGTTGTAGTGGCCTGTTGGTAACGTCCTTGCCTGGTGATCGTCAGCCTGTGGCTCAAGTCCTGCGCAAACTCGTTAGTTTCTTTGGTCGATGTAACCTCACTATCCACGTGAGCTAAGAATCGGGGGTCTGGGATAGCTTATAGGTCTGTCTGTTGAGTCATCTGCAGCCATTACCTGGCCCTCCTTGGACCTAGCTTGTGAGGAGAGGTGGTTTGGGCAATGATCATGCGTATATATGCTCAGTCTGTAGGGCATTGTCCTGCTTGGTTAGGCAATGTCACTGTCCCTTGCCTCTGCCATTCATGGGCGTCATTTAAACCTTTAATATACACTTTATAATTACATTTTTCATAGAATTACGTTACATATATTATAAAAAAGTATAGTAAAGATATAAGAATTGCGTGGTTTTCTTTTTAAGCAATATATAAAATTGAACTACAAAGATTATTATGAAGAGTTAATCCTCAGTGACTTTATTATGAAATACTCCTCCTTAAGCATATTAAGACTTTTGGTTTAAATAGATCCCAATAAGGAAAACAGCTTGATATATCATCATCATCATCATCAGGATATATAATAAGAATGATACACAATAGATGGACATTAAGAATAACAGAATGGGTCCTTAGCGATTTTAAAAGAAGCAGGGGAAGGAGGAGAAGACGATAGATGGCCAAAGTAAGGAAGTTTGGGGGCTGGACTGGCCCAGAAAGACCATAAACAGACGCAGGAGGAAGGACATGTCTGAGGCCTCTGTTCTGCAGTGGTCTAGTGACAGTTGACTAGGATGATTATATATATATATATATATATATATATATATATATATATATATATATAGATATATATATATATATATATATTTATATATATATATATATATATATATGTATGTATATATATATATATATATATATATATATATATATATATATATATATATATATATATATATATACATATATATATATATATATATATATATATATATATATATATATATATATATATATATATATATATATGTTTATATAAATATAAATATATATATATATATATATATATATATATATATATATATATATATATATATATATATATATATGTATATATATACATATATATATATATATATATATATATATATATATATACATATATATATATATATATATATATATATATATATATATATATATATATATATATATATATATATATATATATATATAAAACTCAGCTCCTACTCATTTCTCATTTTAATATGCACCTCCAGAAATTATTTTCTACATTCCAGTATTGACCTTGACATTAAACATTTTTAGTGTCCACCTTAATTTATGGAACATCTGCAGTCGAGTTGGTGTTTTTTTCATTTTTAGAAATTGAGTTCATGTTGTATTTCGAATTCAGAGAATTTTCATGCCCTCTTAATATATCATTTTCGTATAAATGAATCTTTTCCTATTTTTCTTTATGTATTTGCGAGTAAAATATATTAGTTTAGTAAGAGTTTATCAATAATTTATTTTAGTCTAGATGTACACAACTTATTATAGATTTTGTATATTATTAATAGGAAAAAATACATGACGTATATGAAATTTCATATATATATATACATATATATATATATATATATATATATATATATATATATATATATATATATATATATATATATATATATATATATATATATATATATATATATATATATATGTGTGTGTGTGTATATACTGTATATATGTATGTATATATATATATATATATATATATATATATATATATATATATATATATATATATATATATATATATATACCTAACGCTTTCGAGCATTTTAATACAAGCTTATTCAGAGTGCAATACTAAGTGTGTACAATAATGCACGAAAGTGGTAGGTACTAAGATATTTGATTATTTTCTACTGGTCTCTCTCTCTCTCTCTCTCTCTCTCTCTCTCTCTCTCTCTCTCTCTCTCTCTCTCTCTCTCTCTCTCTCTGTATATATATATATATATATATATATATATATATATATATATATATATATATATATATATATGTATATATATATATAGAGACATATATATGTATATATATATATATATATATATGTGTGTATATATATACATATATATGTATATATACATATACATATATATATATACATATATATATATATATATATATATATATATATATATATATATATATATATATATATATATATGTGTGTGTGTATATATATATGTATATATATATATATATATATATATATATATATATATATATTCATAAATATATATATATATATATATATATATATATATATATATATATATATATATATATATATATATATATATATATATATATATGTATGTGTGTATATACAGAGGGAGAGAGAGAGAGAGAGAGAGAGAGAGAGAGAGAGAGAGAGAGAGAGAGAGAGAGAGAGAGAGAGAGAGAGCAAAACCATTTGCCTCTCCCTTCCGTCTGTGAAACACGGTACTAAACCTTCCAAATTTAACTGGGATTGGTTGCCTCCTAAAAGACCCTAAACTCCTTTCTTCAACCGATCGAAGAGAGACTCAGTAGCAATTTTAAGACGAGTGAATCAGGGCGTCGATCCGAGAAACCTGATGCCTTTGGTTTAATGACAGTCTTGCTATTGGTGATAAAAGAGAGGGGAACGTTTAATCAATTTAAAGAAATAGTAAGTTATATGAGAATTGTTATGAATTAAATTAGATTTTTATTTTATCTTCGAGGTATTGATACGTAAAACTACTGAATTTATTTTTAATCAGTTTAAAGAAATAGTATATTATATCAGAATTGTTATGAATTAAATTAGATTTTATTTTATATTCGAGATATTGAAAAATAAAACTACTGTATTTATTTTCTATGTTATGAATCAAATTACCTTTTTATTTTATATTCGAGATATTGACAGGTAAAACTACTGTATTTATTTACTATATTATGAATTAAATTACTTTTTTATTTTACATTCGAGGTATTGATAGGTAAAAATACTGTATTTATATACTTAATATACTTAACAGATAAAAAAAAAACTTAGAGTTGCTGCTTTTAGTGATAAAAGAGAGAATGGTGTTTAATCAATTTAAAGAAATAGTAGGTTATATTAGAATTGTTATGAATTAGATTAGTCTTACTTCATCGAGATATTGATAGGTAAAAATACTTTATTTATTTACTGAATATGCTTAAGATATAAAAACTTAGAGTTGCTGATATTAGTGATAAAAGAGAAGATGGTACATAAACAATTTAAAGAAATAGTAGGTTATATCAAAATTGTTATGAATAAAATTATTTATTTTTTAACTTCGAGATATTGATAGGTAAAACTACTTTATTTATTTACTAAATATGCTGAACATATAAAAACTTAGAGTTGCTGTTATCAGTGATAAAAGAGAGGTGAGCGTATAATAAATTTAAAGTAATAGTAGGTCATATAAGAATTGTTATTAATTAAATTAGGTTTTATTTCATCTTCGAGATATTAACATGTAAAACTACTGTATTCATTTACTAGCTCTGCTTACCACATAAAAAATTAGAGTAAAACTGAAAAATAAATATAAAACCTATTTAATTTTTTAGATTATATTGTTATGAATTAAATTGCCTTTCATTTTATCTTCGAGATATTATCAGGTAAAAATACTATATCTATTTACTAAATATGCTTAACAAATAAAAATTTTGAGTAAAACTAAAAAAAATAAATATAAGATCTATTTAATTTTTTGGATTATATTGTTATGAATTAAATAACCTTTTATTTTATATTCGAGATATTAGGAGGTAAAAATATTATATTTATTTTACTAAATATGCTTAACATATAAAGATTAAATAAAACTAAAAAAAAGATATATAACCTATTTAATTTTTTCGTTATTATCTAAAAAGTAGAATTTTATTATGGTAAAAAGACTCCATTGGCTCAAAAAACTTAACCGTTTAAAGTTGCTAAACTTCCTAACTTTTAATTTGTTTATTTACTTTGAAGAAAAAAAAAATTATAATTATCTTAAAACTTGAAGATATACTTTCAAAAAGTATTTCTAAGTCACCAAACGAAAATATTTAAATGATATTGCCATTGTTGAGATAAAACGAATTTCTTAAATATAGAATTATTCAATATATATATATATATATATATATATATATATATATATATATATATATATATATATGTATATATATATATATATATATATATATATGTATATGTATATATATATACACACACATATATATATATATATATATATATATATATATATATATATATATATATATATATATATATATATATATATATAAATCGGTAGAACTTCAAAAGTTCAAACTTGCAGCAAATGTTTTTATGTTGATCAGGATGTAATGAGTCATTTTATCATTTATAAAGGAAATTTCTGTTTTGATATTGTTACTGTTTTAAAAATATTTAATTTTAATTGTTTATTACTTCAAATTTGGTAAATTTCTGTTTTGATATTGTTACTGTTTTAAAAAATATTTAATTTTAATTGTTTATTACTTCAAATTTGGTAAATTTCTGTTTTGATATTGTTACTGTTTTTAAAATATTTAATTTTAATTGTTCATTATTTCCAACTTGGTAGATTTCTGTTTTGATATCGTTACTGTTTTTAAAATATTCAATTTTAATTGTTCATTACTTCAAACTTGGTAAATTTCTGTTTTGATA
>NC_090728.1:62229268-62239268 GCF_036898095.1 Palaemon carinicauda | reverse complement strand
GAATTATTTTCAAGTTTTATTAAGAAATTTAAAGGAAATTTTAGACGTCAGTTCTGGTGTTACTGATGAGGGTGGAGCGTATACCGTAGGGGTTCCAGGCTTACCAACATAAACGTTAGGTGATTTACGTCAGTATAAACAAATGAATAGTAATTATGAACCTATATCCATATATAAAAACTTCTTTTAATAATATATATTAAATCCATTCAACAGGAGATTATTTTCTGACATATATTTACTTGAATTCATCTTCTTTTAGGGCCTTAGGAGTGGCAGCCCTTGTACTAGTCCGCCTATGCTTTTAAACATTGCAATTCTTTTGACTTATATTGATAATATTTGATTGGCTGCTTAAGGGATGAAATGTTTTCTCATTTGATCTGTTGATGGTTTATTCTTGTTGAAATGTTCGGTCAGAGGAGGAGGAGTAGTAAATGTCTCCCAAAATATCTTTTTGTAATTCTTGAGCAATTTAACATCAATTTGAACTTCTTGTTTTTTTTTTTATTAAACCTACTTGGAAACTCCTATTTTTATGAATGATGAAAAAGCCTTGGAATAAGGAGGGGACTATTCTATCCCTTATTTTATTAAAATAATCATTATGGTCTCCACACGAACATCCCAAAGACTTTAAAATACCAGAAATTCAATAGTAATAATAAATTTGATAAAATTAATAACAACATCAGTAATATTGATATCATAACTACCAAAAGGATGATGATTTTAATGGTGAAATGCTTTCGTTCATCCTAAAAAAAAAATACTAAAGAAACCAAGGTATTATCAGACGACAAAACACACTTTATATCTTTATTCACACCAAATATATTTTAATCTTGGTTTTTGAAAAGTCATAATTTTTTAAATTTTTTGATTACTCACAAGAATATGATTTATATAATTCATAAAGACAAATATAATCGAATGTTTGATAATAACAATAAACAGTGTCTCTGTAGACACAAAAACAAAGTAGATTCACAAAATGCCATGACACTTTGAACATCCAGCAATGGCATTCTCTAGATATTCACAGGACATGATGCATACTAGCAGCCTATTGGTGCCCTGACCAAGCCAAGATACAAGAAAACAGAAATGAATAAAGTTGACTCAAGCAGCTGATCCTGATATACAGTGAGATTAAGAAGGTCCATAGAAGAAGTTAAGGCTGATTCGCACTGCATTGTCATGTCATGTCACGTCACGTCACGTCACGTTATGACACGTCAAAATATTCTTGGAAAGAATCCGTGCCGTGACGGTGCCGTGATGTGATGGTGACGAAATGTTTAGATTGAACACCTCACTTTATCTACAAGGAATAAATTTTAATGTAATGGTGACATGACGTGATTAGACGGTGACGTAATGAATAGTGTGAATACATAGTACGGTTGACGAAACGGTGACGGGACGTGATGTGATGTGATGTGATGAATGGTGTGAATACATAGCACGGTTGATGACGGGACGTGATGTGATATGACTTGATCAATAGTGTGAATGCATAGCACGGTTGACGGAACGGTGCCATGACGTGATAAGGTGGTAACGTGATGAATAGTGTGAATACATAGCACGGTTGACAGAACAGTGACGTGATGTGATGTGATGTGACGTGACGAATAGTGTGAATGCATAGCACAGTTGACGGAAAGGTGACGTGATGTGATAAAACGGTGACGTGATGAATATTGTGAATACATAGCACAGTTGACGGAACATGGACGTAATGTGATGTGATGTGATGAATAGTGTGAATGCATAGCACGGTTGACGTTCTGTCAACCGTGATAAGACGGTGACGTGATGAATAGTGCGAATACATACGGTTGACGGAACAGTGACGTGATGTGATGTGACGTGATGAATAGTGTGAATGCATAGCATGGTTGACGGAACGGTAACGTGATGAGATGGTGACGAATGAATAGTGTGAATACATAGCATGGTTACCGGAACAATGACGACCAACAATGAGAAATGGCACATGGTTGCCATAAAGTTTCTTTATACTTTGAAAACTATATTACAATAACCATTGGTGAGAGATCTTAATTAGATACGTTCTCTGCACTCAGCAGTTATCAAAGTTTTTAATCATGTTGCATTTTTGTATGCCAGGTAACCTGTTGATGCAAGAAGTACTGTTAAACGAACCCTTATAAAAAGGATACTTCTTAAATGAGGTCACAATGTGTCTCATGGTTTGAAGTTTACTGAAATCAAATTGTATACGCAGACTCACTAAAACTTGTATCGCACGTGTATCACATACGCTCATACTCTGTAACGGTATTTCTGTTTTTTGTATATTATCATTATCGCTCTTTCCTCGCACTCATAACCTGTTTATGCCTGTATTTTCTTGCATCATTGTGTTTGAATTTTTGTGCCGTTCTGGAATGGAGTTGGTTGCATATATACTAATACTCCTTCCAAATAAAGTCTGTTGCATTCGACTCTTCTCTCAGTCACCTCCTAGCGGCTTGCTTGCACAAAGTACAGAACTATGTATGGAATATATCCGTCATCAAATCTGTGAATTCATGCATGAAACAAGAAATTTATTTGAGACAGGGAGAGTATTGGATTAATAGGGTAGTGCATTACCAAGAACATCTGAGGAACAGATCAGCCATGTAAGAAAAAATTTAGATTGTTCCCCTACAAAGTCCTTCCATCCTGTTGCTACACACTTACTGTATAGCTACTTACTTCAACATTGCACAAAGTCCTTTACAAGAACTTGCCATTGTAAACATATGAGTTGAACTCTTAGAGTTACGCAAGTCAAATTATAAACCAAAACGTAAAGAGTTTGTAGTCAAGATGGTGGAACGAATTTCTTAAGATTAAACGTTCCTCAGCCGAATTTGTTTTATTGATTAGATAACCTTTCATGGTTCATGGAAACAGGACACACGTAATGTGAGAATTTGGGTGTCAGAACATCCCCATGTGACTTTGGAACTGCAGTGAGATAGTGCATAGGGGAATATGTCTTGCAGGATCATCTGGTGTTGAATCATTGGTCCATTGTTCTTATACAGGACATCAATTACTGCTGATACTTAGCTTGACCCTCTGACTGCATATCATCGTCATCATCTTCTCCTACGCCTATGGACGCAAAGTGCCTCGGTTAGATTTCGCGAGTGGTCTCTATTTTGAGCTTGTAATGCAATACTTCTCCATTCATCATCTCCTACTTTGCGCATCATAGTCCTCAGCCATGTAGGCCTGGGTCTTCAAACTCTTCTAATGCCTTGAGATAGTACTGAGATAGCACATAGGTGAATGTGTCTTGTGTTATCATCTGGAGTCGAATCATTGGTCCATTGCCCTTCAACAAGGCATCAATTACTGCTGATACTTACCTTCACCCTCTGACTGCATTTATAGCACCAAAACTAGATAACCTTCACCCAACCATCATTTCCATATATATATATATATATATATATATATATATATATATATATATATATATATATATATATATATATATGTATATATATATATATATATATATATATATATATATATATATATATATATATATATATAGATAGATATATATATTACATGAGCGAAAACTACTAATTCTTCCAAATATACCACATAACATTTTAACATCCAGTGACCCAAACACGTTAAAAAAAAAAAAAACTCAGTTGTAGAAATATGAATCCATCAATATCGTATGGGAATTCCCTCTGTCCCAGAAGCCAGTGAGAAAAAAATCACTTGACGGCAGCCTTTGGCAGCCCTTGGCAGCTCCATATGTCTTTTAAGCCATAGAAAAGCAAGGAAAGGCCATTTGCTTCTTAAGCAACCCCCCACCCGACCCCCCTCCACACCCCCCACCCCACAGCCACTCGAATTTATTCAAAGCTACGAAACGGAAACTTGGCATCCTATTTAACATTTTTTTTTTGTATATCAATGTTTGTGCTATTTCTGGGGTTTATTTCCTATTGGAATTTATAGATAAGTAATGTTATTGTTGCATAGATGGTTCACTGATATATTGTATATATTGGATTTTTATTTCTTCTTTTGAATTTTTTAACAGGCACTTATATATATATATATATATATATATATATATATATATATATATATATATATATATATATATATATATATATATATATATATATATATATATATATATGTATATATGCAAATATTTATATATACTTAAACAGACATACAGTATATATATATATATATATATATATATATATATATATATATATATATATATATATATATATTTGTATACATATATATATATATATATATATGTATGTATATATATTTATATATATATAATAATTATACTACTATTACGACTACTACTACTACTACTACTACTACTACTACTACTACTACTAATAATAATAATAATAATAATAATAATAATCTGGCATATACTCTTCTTAAATTTGCAAGGCAATTTTCCCGTATCTCTTCCTTGAATTTTTGCTTCAAGGAAATAATAATAATGATAATAATAATAATAATAATAATAATAATAATAATAATAATAATAATAATACTCATCTTAAATTCGCAAGGCAATCTTCCCTTATCTCTTTCTTGATTTTTTGCCTCAAGAAAATTATGGGAAGAATACTTTATACGAAGCAAATCTAAGAAGACACAAGTTAGCGAGGAGAAGAGCAAAGTTTTGCCACGAAACTTTGATGGAATTGCAAGCCTCTCCAAGCTAAATTTAGCTCTGAAGTTTAACCGCTATTTTCGAGATGTCTTGTTGACTTGGAAATAAAAAATACAGAGAGGTTGACGGACGGTGAATTATACAGTGGAGAAAAATTGCATTAACAAGTTATAAAACCTGGAATAAATATTGCCCTTGGAAATAAAAAATGAAGAGCGGTTGGCAGACGGTGAATTATAGTGTTAAAAAATTGCATTAACAAGGTAAAAAACCTTGATTAAATATTGCCCTTGGAAATAAAAAATACAGAGAGGTTGATGGCGGACGTGAATTATAGTGTTAAAAAATTGCATTAACAAGGTAAAAAACCTTGATTAAATATTGCCCTTGAAAATAAAAAATACAGAGAGGTTGATGGCGGACGTGAATTATAGTGTTAAAAAATTGCATTAACAAGGTATAAAACCTGGAATAAATATTGCCCTTGGAAATAAAAAATACAGAGGTTGACGGCCGGTGAATTATACAGTGGTGAAAAATTGCATTAACAAGGTAAAAAACCTGGAATAAATATTGCCCTTGGAATTAAAAAATGAAGGGAGGTTGGCGGACGGTGAATTATATTGTTAAAAAATTGCATTAACAAGGTAAAAAACCTTGATTAAATATTGCCCTTGGAAATAAAAAATACAGAGAGGTTGATGGCGGACGTGAATTATAGTGTTAAAAAATTGCATTAACAAGGTATAAAACCTGGAATAAATATTGCCCTTGGAAATAAAAAATACAGAGAGGTTGGAGGCCAGTGAATTAAGCAGTGTTAAAAAACTGCATTAACAAGGTAAAAAACCTGGAATAGATATTGCCCTTGGAAATAAAAAATACAGAGAGGTTGACGGACGGTGAATTATAGTGTTAAAAATTTCCATTAACAAGGTTTAAAACCTGGAATAGATATTGCCCTTGGAAATAAAAAATACAGAGAGGTTGACGGACGGTGAATTATAGTGTTAAAAATTTCCATTAACAAGGTTTAAAACCTGGAATAGATATTGCCAGGCATTTGCCGTTTTTAAAAATGGATATATTGACGTAAAGGAGTGATGTTACGGTCACCAACCCGTGAAAGATAGTATCAGAGTAGGATAATAATTACGGTCGCCTTTATTTACTGAAATATGGCTGAGAAAAATATATTTTTACGGAGAATTTCCGATTAAAATTACGGCTTTTTAACAGTTTTAACGGTATTACAGAAAATATATAAAGAAAATTAAATCAAGGTTTAGCATAATAAGGATTTTGGTTTGCATAGATGCACTCAAATTGTTTTCATTCATAAACTTATTAATTTTAACGTGATTACTTACCATTCGCATGGTAGCTTTATATATATATATATATATATATATATATATATATATATATATATATATATATATATATATATATATATACATAGTGTATATATTAATATGTGTATATATATGAATATATAAATACATACATATATATATATATATATATATATATATATATATATATATACATACATAAATATATATATATATATATATATATATATATATATATATATATATATATATATATATATATATATATATATATATATATATATATATATATATATATATATATATGTTTATAAACACACCACTGGCATGCATAACTATTTCAACAAGGTTAAAAACATGAAAAAAACTCACAAACCGTGACAATAAGTCATACCATCAATTGGTCCGAAACCTCACATCAATTAATTCTTCCTTCCCTCACACTCTGGACGCCATTAACTGTTTGCAGGCAATTCATTAAACTTGTGAAATACTGTGGTGTTCGTCATGATGTTGAGCAAAACAATTAACTCCCAATTCAAATTTGATTGTTGTTATTTAGTTCATATTGCTTTGACAGTTAATGTGAAACCTTTTTTTTTTATTTTTTTTTTTTTTTGCTTTTTTAAATGCAAATTCCTTGCTGTAAGATGTTGAAGGACCATGTTTATTTATTTGAGAATTAACATGATTTTTTCCATAATGCCAGACAGATTTTTAGAATATGCAAATTTTATTATTATTATTATTATTATTATTATTATTATTATTATTATTATTTTTATTGTTATTATTATCTAAACTTCAACCCTAGTTGGAAAATCAGGATGCTATAAGCCCAATGGCTCCAACAAGGAAACATAGCTCAGTGAGGAAAGGAAACACGGAAAAAGATAAACCACAAGAAAAGTAATGAAGAATTAAAATAAACTATTTTAAGAACAGCAACAAAGCTAGAATAGATATTTTATAAATAAACCATAAAAAAAATTAGAAAAAACTATAGTGGAAGATAAATTAATAGAATAGTGGGCCCGAGAGTAACCTCAAACAAGAGAAGTACGCAATTTATAGTAGCTGAACTAGAGAAAGGCGTGGAATGTAATAACTATGATGATTTATCAAACAAATCAACATCTTTTTAACCCTTTCACCCCCAAAGGACGTACTGGTACGTTTCACAAAACCCATCCCTTTACCCCCATGGACGTACCGGTACGTCCTTGCAAAAAAATGCTATAAATTTTTGTTTTCATATTTTTGATATTTTTTCGAAAAAAATCAGGCATTTTCCAAGAGAATGAAACCAACCTGACCTCTCTATGACAAAAATTAAGGCTGGTAGAGCAATTTAAAAAAAAATATACTGCAAAATGTGCTGGGAAAAAAATAACCCCTTGGGGGTTAAGGGTTGGAAATTTCCAAAGAGCCTGGGGGTATGTGTTAATTCAACTACAGTATGAAACTCAATATAAAGTACACTGTTAAAAATTCACCGTAAAAAAAAAAAAAAAAAAAAAAAAAAAAAAAAAAAAAAAAAAAAAAAAAAAAAAAAAAAAAAAAAAATCCCGGTATAAATGTTACCAGGCATTTACCGTTTTTAAAAACGGATATATTGACGTAAACGATTGATTTTACGGTCACCAACCTGTAAAATATAGTAACACAGTATGGTAAAAGTACGGTCGCCTGTATTTTATTGAAATACGGCTTAGAACAATAGGCCTATATTTCTATAGAGAATTCCTGCTAAAAATTATGATTTTTTCAAGTGTAGCTATATAAAGAAAGACGTGAAATATAAATACCGTGATAATTAAAAGAATCAATATCGGTTTAATAGTTTTTATTTCAACTAGAGTAAGAATCTCATCTCGAGCTATACTTAAACATGCTCGACTCGTAATATTTCAGTAAAGTTATTTTAATAAGTCCTTGGAAAGGGGCCAATAAGTTTATTAATCAATTAGAGAAACTAGAGAGACACTCAAGGTACTCAGTAGAGCTCAGACCTCCGCCACGGCAGCTTATTTCTTGACCTTTTGCTTGACCTTGCCCTCGAACTTCGACCTGAAAATGTATTAATTGGCGTGGATTTTCGTACACTCAAATATGAACCAAGTTGGAAATAATGAACAATTAAAATTGAATATTTTAAAAACAGTAACAATATCAAAACAGAAATTTACCAAGTTGGAAATAATGAACAATTAAAATTAAATATTTTAAAATCAGTAACAATATCAAAACAGAAATTTGCCAAGTTGGAAATAATGAACAATTAAAATTAAATATTTTAAAATCAGTAACAATATCAAAACAGAAATTTACCAAGTTTGAAGCAATGAACAATTAAAATTCAATATTTTAAAAACAGTAACAATATCAAAACAGAAACTTACCAAGTTTGAAGTATTGAACAATTAAAATTGAATGTTTTAAAAACAGTAACAATATAAAAACAGAAATTTACCAAGTTGGAAATAATGAACAATTAAAATTGAATATCTTAAAAACAGTAACAATATCAAAACAGAAATTTACCAAGTTGGAAATAATGAACAATTAAAATTAAATATTTCAAAAACAGTAACAATATCAAAACAGAAATTTACCAAGTTGGAAATAATGAACAATTAAAATTAAATATTTTAAAATCAGTAACAATATCAAAACAGAAATTTACCAAGTTTGAAGTAATGAACAATTAAAATTGAATATTTTAAAAACAGTAACAAAATCAAAACAGAAATTTACCAAATTTGAAGTAATGAACAATTAAAATTAGATATTTTTAAAACAGTAACAATATCAAAATAGAAATTTCCTTTATAAATGATAAAATGACTCATTACATCCTGATCAACATAAAAACATTTGCTGCAAGTTTGAACTTTTGGAGTTCTACCGATTCAACTACCACATACTTGTAATATATATTTTGAATAATTCTATATAAAAGAAATTCGTTTTTATCTCAACAATGGCAATAGCATTCAAATATTTTCGTTTGGTGACTTAGAAATACTTTTTGAAAGTATATCTTCAAGTTTTAAGATAATTAAATATTTTTTTTCTTCAAAGATAATAAACAAATTAAAAGTTAGGAAGTTTAGCCATTAAACAACTTAGCAACTTTAAACGGTTAAGTTTTTTGAGCCAATGGAATCTTTTTACCATAATAAAATTCTACTTTTTAGATATAATCGAAAAAATTAAATAGGTTATATATGTATTTTTTTTAGTTTTATTTAGTCTTTATATGTTAAGCATATTTAGTAAAATAAATATAATATTTTTACCTCCTAATATCTCGAATATAAAATAAAAGGTTATTTAATTCATAACAATATAATCCAAAAAATTAAATAGATCTTATATTTATTTTTTAGTTTTATTCTAAGTTTTTATATGGTAACGTATTTAGTAAATAAAAATAATATTTTTACCTGTTAATATCTGGAAGATAAAATAACAGGTAATTTAATTCATAACAATTTAATCCAAAAATTAAAGATCCTATATTTATTTTTCAGTTTTACTCTAAGTTTTATATACTGAGCATATTTATGTTAACCATATTTAGTAAATAAATATAATGTTTTTACCTGTTCATATCTCTAAGACAAAATAAAAGGTTATTTAATTCATAACAATATAATCGAAAAATTAAATAGGTTTTATATTTAATTCTTTAGTTTTACTTTGGGTTTTTATATGTTAAGTATATTTAGTAAATAAATACAGTAGTTTTACATGTCAATATCTCGAAGATAAAATAAAAGCTAATTTAATTAATAACAATTCTCATATGACCTAATATTTCTTTAAATTTATCATACGCTCACCTCTCTTTTATCACCAATAGCAGCAACTCTAAGTTTTTATATAATCAGAATTTTTAGTAAATAAATAAAGTATTTTTACCTATCAATATCTCGAA
>NC_090728.1:62219268-62224268 GCF_036898095.1 Palaemon carinicauda | reverse complement strand
CTCTCACATCTATCCTCCTATCACCCAGAGCTTTCTTCACACCATCCATCCACCCAAACCTTGGCCTTCCTCTTGTACTTCTCCCATCAACTCTTGCATTCATCACCTTCTTTAGCAGACAGCCACTTTCCATTCTCTCAACATGGCCAAACCACCTCAACACATTCATATCCACTCTAGCTGCTAACTCATTTCTTACACCCGTTCTCACCCTCACCACTTCGTTCCTAACCCTATCTACTCGAGATACACCAGCCATACTCCTCAGACACTTCATCTCAAACACATTCAATTTCTGTCTCTCCATCACTTTCATTCCCCACAACTCCGATCCATACATCACAGTTGGTACAATCACTTTCTCATGTAGAACTCTCTTTACATTCATGCCCAACCCTCTATTTTTTACTACTCCCTTAACTGCCCCCAACACTTTGCAACCTTCATTGACTCTCTGACGTACATCTGCTTCCACTCCACCATTTGCTGCAACAACAGACCCCATTTACTTAAACTGATCCACCTCCTCAAGTAACTCTCCATTCAACATGACATTCAACCTTGCACCACCTTCCCTTCACGTACATCTCATAACCTTACTCTTACCCACATTAACTCTCAACTTCCTTCTCTCACACACCCTTCTGTGTCTGCTACCAGTACAGTATCATCCGCAAACAACAACTGATTTACCTCCCATTCATGATCATTCTCGCCTACCAGTTTTAATCCTCATCCAAGCACTCAAGCATTCACCTCTCTCACCACTCCATCAACATACAAGTTAAACAACCACGGCGACATCACACATCCCTGTCTCAGCCCCACTCTCACCGGAAACCAATCGCTCACTTCATTTCCTATTCTAACACATGCTTTACTACCCTTGTAGAAACTTTTCACTGCTTGCAACAACCTTCCACCAACTCCATATAACCTCATCACATTCCACATTGCTTCCCTATCAACTCTATCATATGCTTTCTCCAGATCCATAAACGCAACATACACCTCCTTACCTTTTGCTAAATATTTCTCGCATATCTGCCTAACTGTAAAAATCTGATTCATACAACCCCTACCTCTTCTAAAACCACCCTGTACTTCCAAGATTGCATTCTCTGTTTTATCCTTAATCCTATTAATCAGTACTCTACCATACACTTTTCCAACTACACTCAACAAACTAATACCTCTTGAATTACAACACTCATGCACATCTCCCTTACCCTTATATAGTGGTACAATACATGCACAGACCCAATCTACTGGTACCATTGACAACACGAAACACATATTAAACAATCTCACCAACCATTCAAGTTCAGTCACACCCCCTTCCTTCAACATCTCAGCTTTCACACCATCCATACCAGGTGCTTTTCCTACTCTCGTTTCATCTGGTGCTCTCCTCACTTCCTCTATTGTAATCTCTCTCTCATTCTCATCTCCCATCACTGGCACCTCAACACCTGGAACAGCAATTATATCTGCCTCCGTATTATCCTCAACATTCAGCAAACTTTCAAAATATTCCGCCCACCTTTTCCTTGCCTCCTCTCCTTTTAACAACCTTCCATTTCCATCTTTCACTGTCTCTTCAATTCTTGCGCCGGCCTTCCTTACTCTCTTCACTTCTTTCCAAAACTTCTTATTCTCTTCATATGACTGACCCAGTCCCTGACCCCACCTCAGGTCAGCTGTCCTCTCTGCCTCACGTACCTTGCACTTTACTTCCACCTTTTTCTCTCTATATTTTTCATACTTCTCTATACTATTACTCTGCAGCCATTTTTCAAAAGCCCTCTTTTTTTCTTCCACTTTTACCTTCACTCCTTCATTCCACCATTCACTGCCCTTCCTCATGCTGCCTCCAACCACCTTCTTGCTACATACATCACTTGCAATCCCAACAAAATTTTCTTTTGCTAACTTCCACTCCTCCTCTAAATTACCAGTTTCTCTTACTCTCACCTCGTCATATGTCATTTTCAACCTTCCCTGATATTTACTTTTTACCCCCGGTTTTATTAGCTCTTCAACCCTCACTAGCTCCCTTTTACATCCCCCCACTCTATTCCCCCACTCTTTTGCTACAACTAATTCTCCTTCCACCAAAAAATGATCAGACATACCGTTAGCCATACCCCTAAACACGTGCACGTCTTTTAATCTTCCAAACATTCTTTTAGTTATCAACACAATCCATTAATGCCCTTTCTACTACTCTTCCATTTGCCACTCTTACCCATGTATACTTATAGTATACTATAATTATATAGTATATTATCATAACACAGCTCTAAAAAATGACTGCTAAACATTTAGTTAAACACCCACGTACATACACATGCACACACGCACACAGATTCAAGCCTTCCCACCCCCTCCCTCCTTTCCTAATTACAACTCGTCATTTTCGGAAATTTGTGGGAGATTATGGTTTCTGAGTGTACCTCTCGGGGTAACCCCTCTCACCAGGGTATGACTAGCTTGCTCCCTTCCCCTACCCGTAGAACAGGGAAAGACTGTAGTCAAACGTCTGGCAATGCTCGAACCTAAGCATATAATCAGCGCCCAAGGCCCCTCTCCACCCAAGCTCGGACCAAGGAGGGCTAGGCAATAGCTGCTGATGACTCAGCAGATAGACCTATGTGCTCCGTAAAAACAACAATCCTTAGCTCACAAGGATGGTGAGGTTGCAGCGACCAAAGGAATTAATGAGCTTGGGCTGGACACGAACCTAAGCATATAATCAGCGCCCAAGGCCCCTCTCCACCAAAACTAGGACCAAGGAGGGCCAGGCAATAGTTGCTGATGACTCACCAGATAGACCTATATGCTGCCCCAAACCCCTTTCCATAGCTCACAAAGATGGCGAGGTTGCAGCGACCAAAGAGATTAATGACCTTGCGCTGGACTCTAACCTAAGTATATAATCAGTGCCCAAGGCCCCTCTCCCCCAAAGCTGGGACCAAGGAGGGCCAGGCCTTGGCTGCTGATGACTCGGCAGATAGACCTATATGCTCCTTAAAAACAACAATCCTTAGCTCACAAGGATGGCGAGGTAGCAGCGACCAAAGGAATTAATGAGCTTAAGCTGGACTCGAACCTAAGGCTGGCGATCACCAGTGAATGACGTTACCCAGTAGTCCACCACTGTGTAAGATATTGCACGTTAAAGATTATTCGCTCAGTGCAATTACGTCCCAAGTACTTTATAAAAAGTTTGCACTAACCTCACAGTTAGGCATTTCGGGTGCATTTACCCAGCTTTAATTTCCGACTGGAGGCCTAAATTGGACAGTTGTATATTAATGGTGGTCGTTTCCATACGTTTTTCACAATCTGCAGTAAGAGATTATTCTTTAGAGAATATTGCTTTACTATAAAATATAGTAACACAGTATGGTAAAAGTACGGTCGCCTGTATTTTATTGAAATACGGCTTAGAACAATAGGCCTATATTTCTATAGAGAATTCCTGCTAAAAATTATGATTTTTTCAAGTGTAGCTATATAAAGAAAGACGTGAAATATAAATACCGTGATAATTAAAAGAATCAATATCGGTTTAATAGTTTTTATTTCAACTAGAGTAAGAATCTCATCTCGAGCTATACTTAAACATGCTCGACTCGTAATATTTCAGTAAAGTTATTTTAATAAGTCCTTGGAAAGGGGCCAATAAGTTTATTAATCAATTAGAGAAACTAGAGAGACACTCAAGGTACTCAGTAGAGCTCAGACCTCCGCCACGGCAGCTTATTTCTTGACCTTTTGCTTGACCTTGCCCTCGAACTTCGACCTGAAAATGTATTAATTGGCGTGGATTTTCGTACACTCAAATATGAACCAAGTTGGAAATAATGAACAATTAAAATTGAATATTTTAAAAACAGTAACAATATCAAAACAGAAATTTACCAAGTTGGAAATAATGAACAATTAAAATTAAATATTTTAAAATCAGTAACAATATCAAAACAGAAATTTGCCAAGTTGGAAATAATGAACAATTAAAATTAAATATTTTAAAATCAGTAACAATATCAAAACAGAAATTTACCAAGTTTGAAGCAATGAACAATTAAAATTCAATATTTTAAAAACAGTAACAATATCAAAACAGAAACTTACCAAGTTTGAAGTATTGAACAATTAAAATTGAATGTTTTAAAAACAGTAACAATATAAAAACAGAAATTTACCAAGTTGGAAATAATGAACAATTAAAATTGAATATCTTAAAAACAGTAACAATATCAAAACAGAAATTTACCAAGTTGGAAATAATGAACAATTAAAATTAAATATTTCAAAAACAGTAACAATATCAAAACAAATTTACCAAGTTGGAAATAATGAACAATTAAAATTAAATATTTCAAAAACAGTAACAATATCAAAACAGAAATTTACCAAGTTGGAAATAATGAACAATTAAAATTAAATATTTTAAAATCAGTAACAATATCAAAACAGAAATTTACCAAGTTTGAAGTAATGAACAATTAAAATTGAATATTTTAAAAACAGTAACAAAATCAAAACAGAAATTTACCAAATTTGAAGTAATGAACAATTAAAATTAGATATTTTTAAAACAGTAACAATATCAAAATAGAAATTTCCTTTATAAATGATAAAATGACTCATTACATCCTGATCAACATAAAAACATTTGCTGCAAGTTTGAACTTTTGGAGTTCTACCGATTCAACTACCACATACTTGTAATATATATTTTGAATAATTCTATATAAAAGAAATTCGTTTTTATCTCAACAATGGCAATAGCATTCAAATATTTTCGTTTGGTGACTTAGAAATACTTTTTGAAAGTATATCTTCAAGTTTTAAGATAATTAAATATTTTTTTTCTTCAAAGATAATAAACAAATTAAAAGTTAGGAAGTTTAGCCATTAAACAACTTAGCAACTTTAAACGGTTAAGTTTTTTGAGCCAATGGAATCTTTTTACCATAATAAAATTCTAC
>NC_090728.1:62209268-62211768 GCF_036898095.1 Palaemon carinicauda | reverse complement strand
TCTATATTTTTCATACTTCTCTATACTATTACTCTGCAGCCATTTTTCAAAAGCCCTCTTTTTTTCTTCCACTTTTACCTTCACTCCTTCATTCCACCATTCACTGCCCTTCCTCATGCTGCCTCCAACCACCTTCTTGCTACATACATCACTTGCAATCCCAACAAAATTTTCTTTTGCTAACTTCCACTCCTCCTCTAAATTACCAGTTTCTCTTACTCTCACCTCGTCATATGTCAATTTTCAACCCTTCCCTGATATTTACTTTTTACCCCCGGTTTTATTAGCTCTTCAACCCTCACTAGCTCCCTTTTACATCCCCCCACTCTATTCCCCCACTCTTTTGCTACAACTAATTCTCCTTCCACCAAAAAATGATCAGACATACCGTTAGCCATACCCCTAAACACGTGCACGTCTTTTAATCTTCCAAACATTCTTTTAGTTATCAACACAATCCATTAATGCCCTTTCTACTACTCTTCCATTTGCCACTCTTACCCATGTATACTTATAGTATACTATAATTATATAGTATATTATCATAACACAGCTCTAAAAATGACTGCTAAACATTTAGTTAAACACCCACGTACATACACATGCACACACGCACACAGATTCAAGCCTTCCCACCCCCTCCCCTCCTTTCCTAATTACAACTCGTCATTTTCGGAAATTGTGGGAGATTATGGTTTCTGAGTGTACCTCTCGGGGGTAACCCCTCTCACCAGGGTATGACTAGCTTGCTCCCTTCCCTACCCGTAGAACAGGGAAAGACTGTAGTCAAACGTCTGGCAATGCTCGAACCTAAGCATATAATCAGCGCCCAAGGCCCCTCTCCACCCAAGCTCGGACCAAGGAGGGCTAGGCAATAGCTGCTGATGACTCAGCAGATAGACCTATGTGCTCCGTAAAAACAACAATCCTTAGCTCACAAGGATGGTGAGGTTGCAGCGACCAAAGGAATTAATGAGCTTGGGCTGGACACGAACCTAAGCATATAATCAGCGCCCAAGGCCCCTCTCCACCAAAACTAGGACCAAGGAGGGCCAGGCAATAGTTGCTGATGACTCACCAGATAGACCTATATGCTGCCCCAAACCCCTTTCCATAGCTCACAAAGATGGCGAGGTTGCAGCGACCAAAGAGATTAATGACCTTGCGCTGGACTCTAACCTAAGTATATAATCAGTGCCCAAGGCCCCTCTCCCCCAAAGCTGGGACCAAGGAGGGCCAGGCCTTGGCTGCTGATGACTCGGCAGATAGACCTATATGCTCCTTAAAAACAACAATCCTTAGCTCACAAGGATGGCGAGGTAGCAGCGACCAAAGGAATTAATGAGCTTAAGCTGGACTCGAACCTAAGGCTGGCGATCACCAGTGAATGACGTTACCCAGTAGTCCACCACTGTGTAAGATATTGCACGTTAAAGATTATTCGCTCAGTGCAATTACGTCCCAAGTACTTTATAAAAAGTTTGCACTAACCTCACAGTTAGGCATTTCGGGTGCATTTACCCAGCTTTAATTTCCGACTGGAGGCCTAAATTGGACAGTTGTATATTAATGGTGGTCGTTTCCATACGGTTTTTCACAATCTGCAGTAAGAGATTATTCTTTAGAGAATATTGCTTTCCTCTTTTGAAATCCAAAATTCCAAAATGGCAGCAAATGTTTTTATGTTGAATAGTTAGACATAAGTCTCTTTTTATATTTTATATTTGAAAGATCTTTTAATGTTGTTACTCTTCTTAAAATATTTTATTTTAACTGTTTATTACTTTCTGTACAGTTTATTTATTTCCTTATTTCCTTTCCTTACTGGGCTATTATTCTCTGTTGAAGTCCTTGGGCTTATAGTATTTGTGTTTTTCACAACTAGGCTGTAGCTTAGCTAATAATGAAAATAGTGATAATAATAATAATAATAATAATAATAATAATATTGTCCTACCACCAAATCTCTCTCTCTCTCTCTCTCTCTCTCTCTCTCTCTCTCCTCTCTCTCTCTCTCTCTCTCTCTCTCTCTTAATTTCATCACAAAATTATGCTAACATCTATTGTCCTTGCAAATCTCATAATTTTTTCCCGGATCTCTCTCTCTCTCTCTCTCTCTCTCTCTCCTCTCTCTCTCTCTCTCTCTCTCTCTCTCTCTCTCTCTCTCTGTTAATTTCATCACAAAAATGTGCTAAACTCTATTGTTCCAACAAATCTCCTATGTTTCTCTCTCTCTCTCCTCTCTCTCTCTCTCTCTCTCTCTCTCTCTCTCTCTCTGTAGATTTAATAAAAAAGTGGGCTAATATCTATAGTACTTACAAATCTATGTGTTAATGTTATAAAAAAGTGGGCTAATATCTATAGTCCTTACAAATCTCCTATGTTTTTCTACGATCTCTCTCTCTCTCTCTCTCTCTCTCTCTCTCCTCTCTCTCTCTCTCTCTCTCTCTCTCTCTCTCTACTTTTTATATAGTTTATTTATATCCTGATTTCCTTTCCT
>NC_090728.1:62199268-62201768 GCF_036898095.1 Palaemon carinicauda | reverse complement strand
TTGTTGGAGGCAGCATGAGGAAGGGCAGTGAATGGTGGAATGAAGGAGTGAAGGTAAAAGTGGAAGAGAAAAAGAGGGATTTTGAAGAATGGCTGCAGAGTAATAGTATAGAGAAGTATGAAAAATATAGAGAGAAAAATGTGGAAGTAAAGCGCAAGGTACGTGAGGCAAAGAGGGCAGCTGACCTGAGGTGGGGTCAGGGATTGGGTCAGTCATATGAAGAGAATAAAAAGAAGTTTTGGAAAGAAGTGAACAGAGTAAGGAAGGCTGACGCAAGAATTGAAGAGACAGTGAAAGATGGAAATGGAAGGTTGTTAAAAGGAGAGGAGGCAAGGAAAAGGTGGGCGGAATATTTTGAAAGTTTGCTGAATGTTGAGGATAATAGGGAGGCAGACATAATTGCTGTTCCAGGTGTTGAGGTGCTAGTGATGGGAGATGAGAATGAGAGAGAGATTACAATAGATGAAGTGAGGAGAGCACTAGATGAAACGAGAGTAGGAAAAACATCTGGTATGGATGGTGTGAAAGCTGAGATGTTGAAGGAAGGGGGTGTGACTGTACTTGAATGGTTGGTGAGATTGTTTAATATGTGTTTTGTGTTGTCAATGGTACCAGTAGATTGGGTTTGTGCATGTATTGTACCACTATATAAGGGTAAGGGAGATGTGCATGAGTGTTGTAATTCAAGAGGTATTAGTTTGTTAAGCGTAGTTGGAAAAGTGTATGGTAGAGTATTGATTAATAGGATTAAGGATAAAACAGAAAATGCAATCTTGGAAGTACAGGGTGGTTTTAGAAGAGGTAGGGGTTGTATGAATCAGATTTTTACTGTTAGGCAGATATGCGAGAAATATTTAGCAAAAGGTAAGGATGTGTATGTTGCATTCATGGATCTGGAGAAAGCATATGATAGAGTTGATAGGGAAGCAATGTGGAATGTGATGAGGTTATATGGAGTTGGTGGAAGGTTGTTGCAAGCAGTGAAAAGTTTCTACAAAGGTAGTAAAGCATGTGTTAGAATAGGAAATGAAGTGAGTGATTGGTTTCCGGTGAGAGTGGGGCTGAGACAGGGATGTGTGATGTCGCCGTGGTTGTTTAACTTGTATGTTGATGGAGTGGTGAGAGAGATGAATGCTCGAGTGCTTGAACGAGGATTAAAACTGGTAGGCGAGAATGACCATGAATGGGAGGTAAATCAGTTATTGTTTGCGGATGATACTGTACTGGTAGCAGACACAGAAGAGAAGCTTGACCGACTAGTGACAGAATTTGGAAAGGTGTGTGAGAGAAGGAAGTTGAGAGTTAATGTGGGTAAGAGTAAGGTTATGAGATGTACGAGAAGGGAAGGTGGTGCAAGGTTGAATGTCATGTTGAATGGAGAGTTACTTGAGGAGGTGGATCAGTTTAAGTACTTGGGGTCTATTGTTGCAGCAAATGGTGGAGTGGAAGCAGATGTACGTCAGAGAGTGAATGAAGGTTGCAAAGTGTTGGGGGCAGTTAAGGGAGTAGTAAAAAATAGAGGGTTGGGCATGAATGTAAAGAGAGTTCTATATGAGAAAGTGATTGTACCAACTGTGATGTATGGATCGGAGTTGTGGGGAATGAAAGTGATGGAGAGACAGAAATTGAATGTGTTTGAGATGAAGTGTCTAAGGAGCATGGCTGGTGTATCTCGAGTAGATAGGGTTAGGAACGAAGTGGTGAGGGAGAGAACGGGTGTCAGAAATGAGTTAGCGGCTAGAGTGGATATGAATGTGTTGAGGTGGTTTGGCCATGTTGAGAGAATGGAAAATGGTTGTCTGCTAAAGAAGGTGATGAATGCAAGAGTTGATGGGAGAAGTACAAGAGGAAGGCCAAGGTTTGGGTGGATGGATGGTGTGAAGAAAGCTCTGGGTGATAGGAGGATAGATGTGAGAGAGGCAAGAGAGCGTGCTAGAAATAGGAATGAATGGCGAGCGATTGTGACGCAGTTCCAGTAGGCCCTGCTGCTTCCTCCGGTGCCTTAGATGACCGCGGAGGTAGCAGCAGTAGGGGAGTCAGCATTATGAAGCTTCATCTGTGGTGGAAATGTGGGAGGGTGGGCTGTGGCACCCTAGCAGTACCAGCTGAACTCGGTTGAGTCCCTGATTAGGGTGAAGGAACGCAGAGAGTAGAGGTCCCCTTTTTGTTTTGTTTCATTGTTGGTGTCGGCTACCCCCCAAAATTGGGGGAAGTGCCTTGGTATATATATATATATATATATATATATATATATATATATATATATATATATATATATAATATGTGTGTGTGTATTGTTTCCCTATTAAGGCATGTCACATAAACCATTGTAAATAAATCTTCTTACAATAAAGTAGGAACGTTTTCGTTAAAAACAACCGATTAATTAAAAAAAACCAAAATTGCGAGAAAACAGCCGAACATATAAAAAGCTAATTAATAAATAATAATGAAATAATAATGAAATAACAAAAAAATAATAAAATAATAATAAAATAAA
>NC_090728.1:62176768-62189268 GCF_036898095.1 Palaemon carinicauda | reverse complement strand
ATCAGACGACAAAACTCACTTTACAACTTTATTCACACCAAATATATTTTAATCTTGGTTTTGGAAAGTCATAATTTTCTGATTTTTTGATTACTCACAAGAATATGATTTATATAATTCATAAAGGCAAATATGATTGTGGATGTTTAATAATAAAAATAAACAGTGTCTCTGTAAACACAAAAGCAAAGTAGATTCACAAAATGCCATGACACTTTGAACATCCAGCAATGGCATTCTCTAGATTTTCACAGGACATGATGCATACTAGCAGTCTATTGGTGCCCTGACCAAGCCAAGATACAAGAAAACAGAAATTAATAAAGTTGACTCAAGCAGCTGATCTTGATATACAGTGAGATTAAGAAGGTCGATAGAAGAAGAAGAATGTTCCCTAACCGAGTTAAGGCTGATTTGCACTGCATTGTCACGTCACGTCACATCACGTCACGTTATGACAAGTCAAAATATTCTTGGAAAGAATCTGTGCCATGACGGTGCCGTGATGTGATGGTGCTGTGACGGTGACGAAATGTTTAGATTGAACACCTCACTTTATTTACAAGGAATAAATTTTGATGAAATGGTGACGTGACGTGATTAGACGGTGATGTAATGAATAGTGTGAATACATAGTACGGTTGACGGAACAGTGACGTGACGTGATGTGATGTGATGTGATGAATGGTGTGATGTGATGAATGGTGTGAATACATAGTATCGCTGACGAAACGGTGATGGGACGTGATGTGATGTGATGTGATGAATGGTGTGAATACATAGCACGGTTGATGAAACGGTGACGGGACGTCATGTGATGTGACTTCATAAATAGTGTGAATGCATAGCACGGTTGATGGAATAGTGACGTGATGTGATGTGATATGACGTGATGAATAGTGTGAATGCATAGCATGGTTGACGGAACGGTGACGTGATGTGATAAAACGGTGACGTAATGAATATTGTGAATACATAGCACGGTTGACGGAACAGTGACGTAATGTGATGTGATGTGACGTGATGAATAGTGTGAATGCATAGCACGGTTGATGTTCTGTTAACCATGATAAGACGATGACGTGATGAATAGTGCAAATACATAGCACAATTGACGGAACAGTGACGTGATGTGAGGTGATGTGACGTGATGAATAGTGCGAATACTTAGCACAATTGATGGAACAGTGACGTGATGTGATGTGATGTGATGAGTAGTGTGAATGCATACCATGGTTGATGGAACTGTGACGTGACATGATAAGACGGTGACATGATGAATAGTGTGAATACATAGCATGGTTGACGGAACGGTAACGTGATGAGACGGTGACGTGATGAATAGTGTGTATACATAGCACAGTTGATGGAACGATGAGAAAGGGTACAGGGTTGCCATAAAGTTTCTCTATACTTTGAAAAATATATTACAATAACCATTAATGAGAGATCTTAATCAGATATGTTCTGTGCACTCAGCAGTTATCAAAGGTTTTGATCATGTTTCATTTTTGTTTGTCAGGTAACATGATGATGCAAGAAGTACTGTTAAACGAACTCTTATAAAAAGGATACTTCTTAAATGAGGTCACAATGTGTCTCATGGTTTGAAGTTTAATTAAAACCAAATTGTTTACGCAGACTCACTAAAACTTGTATCGCACGTGTATCACATACACTCCTACACTGTAACGGTATTTCTGTTTTTTGTATATTATCATTATCGCTCTTCCCTTGCACTCATAACCTGTTTATGCCTGTATTTTATTGCATCATTGTTTTTGAATTTTTGTGCCGTTCTTGACTGGAGTTGGTTGCATATATACTGATGCTCCGTCCAAATAAAATCAGTTGCATTCGACTCTTCTCTCAGTCACCTCCTACCGGCTTGCTTGCACAAAGTACAGAACTATGTATGGAATATATCCGTCATCAGGTCTGTGAATTCATGCATGGAACAAGAAATTTATTTGAGACGGAGAGTATTGGATAAATGGGGGTAATGCATTACCAAGAACTTCTGAGGAATATATCAGCCATGTAAGAAAAACTATTGATTGTTCCCCTACAAAGTCCTTCCATCCTGTTGCTACACACTTACCGTATAGCTACTTAATTCAACATTGCACAAAGTCCTACACAAGAACTTGCCATTGTAAACCTATGAGTTGAACTCTTAGAGTTACGCAAGACAAATTATAAACCAAGACAAAAAGAGTTTGTAGTCAAAATGGTGGAACGAATTTCTTAAGATTAAACGTTCCTCAGCCGAATTTGATTTATTGATTAGATAACCTTTCATTGTTCATGGAAACAGGACACACGTAATGTGAGAATCTGGGTGTCAGGACATCCCCACGTGACGTTGGAACTGCACTGAGATAGTGCATAGGGTTGCATGTTCTGCAGGATCATCTGGAGTCGAATCATTGGTCCATTGTTCTTCTACAAGACATCAATTACTGCTGATACTTAGCTTGACCCTCTGACTGCATATCATCATCATCATCTTTTCCTACGCCTATTGACGCAAAGTGCCTCGGTTAGATTTCGCCAGTGGTCTCTATTTTGAGCTTGTAATTCAATACTTCTCCATTCATCATCTCCTACTTTGCGCATGATAGTCCTCAGCCATGTAGACCTGGGTCTTCAAACTCTTCTAATGCCTTGAGATAGTACTGAGATAATACATAGGTGAATGTGTCTTGTGTTATCATCTGGAGTCGAATCATTGGTCCATTGCCCTTCAACAAGACATCAATTACTGTTGATTCTTACTTTTACCCTTTGACTGCATATAAAGCACCAAAACTTGATAACTTTCACCCAACCATCATTTCCAGGGAGATGGCGTGCCATCAAATTAAGGTAATATAGGTTTGTGGGTTCCTTAATTAAATATTTCCAGACTGGTGGATTTGAATGAAAGGACCATTTCCTGTATAGTTTTATGGGGTTTTATTAAATATATTGCACATCAATTAAATGTACGGAACATGATTTATTAAAGTCTAGCTTTCTTTCCATTTTGACAAATATGATCTTTTTAAATATAGGCGATGTGTACGAGTTGTAACAGGTCACATAAAAATTTTCCAAAATTATGATCTTGTTGCTACAATCTGCTTTCAGATAACAGAAAATCTCATTTATGAGGATCTCCTCGTAAAAAAAATATTCTAGGGGAGGCACCCAGACCCACCAGTGCCAGGGCTTTTTCGAACTATAGCCCCCCCCCCCAAAAAAAAAAAAAAAAAAACACTCATACGACCCTGGTACATGTAACAATACAACATGAATATATTTTAGTTAAATTTGGGTTTTGTAATTGTATGGCTGACTTCCAAATCTTTGTTTTTAGAATATAGGAACCTGCTCTCTATTTTTTATACATTTTATCTGTATTTTACATATAATTACCATAAATTAGAGTCTAAAATCAAAAGAAAAATAGTAATATTGAAATTAGGAATTTTCTATGAATTCATTGAAAAAAACTACCATGAAAGTATATTTTAGTAATCACATACTTCTCCAAATTCAGATAGAATCCAAGTGTTTGTACTTTTGTCAAAAGATGGCAGCACATGTCCCACGTTCAATTCATGTGAGTGATTCTATCCAATTGGAAAAGGGTGATAACAGATTGATACTTATGTAGGAATATGTGTGGCAAGTATAAATTATATTCAGTTCCAATTAATTAGGGTATTTGTGGCTATTTTTAAATTCTTAATCCAAAATGACGTAATGGAAGGTTCCAGAATGCAAGGATTAAAGAGCTCTACACATTGTTTCTTTTCATGACCAATAGATGGCTCTAGCAGTAGAGTACCAAATTGCTAATTACCCCCATCATCCACTCATTATGATTTTCATTGCTTCATTTCTGTTGCTATTAGGGCACAAAATTGCCTTAAAACAGAGGGACGTGAACTTTATGTTCTTCGTTGTCTTGCCACAACTTAATTCTTACGAAATTACAAATTTCCTAATAAATGTTACAGAAATATTTCCTCAGCAAACAATCGTTAGTTCAATTATATTTGGGGGTCATGGGGTTGTCGCCAGATATGCCACATGTACAGAAATTGGTGAGAAAATCATGTAATTACATAGTTATTTTATATAATTTTCAATTGCATTTTTATGAAAACTAAAGATAATTGATATGTTTCATGGTATGACATATATTGTTAGTAATAACTACGCAGAATAACATTATTGATACATTCTCAAAGGCATAATGAAACAGACCCCCTTTAACTCCCTCCTTTACACCGTAACAAGTTTTACTTTACCGCCAATAGATGGCATCAGAGGCACCTTAACCCAACTAATATAGTGAAATATTTGACGAACACGTGTGTCAAAAAAGTGTGGTAGGAAGGTTGAGGCTAGAGAATTGGTAGTTGGTGAATTATCCAACGATTGTTTCCCTATTAAAAAAGGATATTTTTATCAGAAAATTGCGTGAATTTTTCATATGCTATCGGAAGCAGCGTGAGTATACTTATGATAGTGTTTAGTATTTCCTTTCTTCATCAGAACACATGAATGGTAAGTCATATCCCTGTAACATTGACCAAAGTAACAATCATCAGCATAGTTGAGGTTGGTGGGACGGGTTTGGGACAGCGCTGCCAAATGGAATTTCTTTGTATGAAGAATATCGTTATTCATTACAGATTCAAATAATTTAAGGGGTAATAGTTATATGCAAGAAAGATCCTGACTGTGGTGTAATTTGATGTTCTTATAATCAGTGTAATCAAGATAGACAAATCGAAGAATGAAAAAGAAAATTGTCATATTTCTGTGTCTTCGCCAACACCTGACTGTGATTGCGTCATCCACCTGCGAATTTGTGTTTGTTAATAAGGGCGTTCCAGAGTGTTAATTAGGTATAAAATAAACCTTATCATCATTTCCTTAGTAAATGTAGGCAGGTCAGTAAAGCTGTTGTGTTTGTTAATAAGGGTGTTCCAGTGTGTTGATCAGTTATAAAATAAACCTTATCATTATTTCTATAGTAAATATATGTATGTCAGTAAATTATATATATATATATATATATATATATATATATATATATATATATATATATATATATATATATATATATATATATATATATATATATATATATATACATATATATACATAAATCAATGATTCCCTTTACCAGTAACGGTCAAAGTCTTCCTAAATCAATGATAGGCCAATCGTGAATATAGAAAGGGAAAAAAATTATTCTGAAATTCCTTTGAGAGAGAGAGAGAAAGAGAGAGAGAGAGAGAGAGAGAGAGAGAGAGAGAGAGAGAGAGAGAGAGAGAGAGAGAGAGGTCACCTACAAGCCAAGGATGCTGATGATCTCTGCAAATGAATCAGAAGAGACGGAGTATACCTATAACAAAATGAGCCACTGTTCATTTATATAAGTGAAGTATGTATGTTGCATTAAGCTATTAAAGACATATGACAATTATTTGCAAATATTTATTTTTATCAATTCGTATATTGATCGTGATATTTTTTAAAGAATTTGTGCTGGTCATAGAGTTGAAGATGATAGTTTAAAGAGATGGAAATGTAAGCATACATGAATATAATGTCTCATGGATTAATGAGAATATAATTAAAGTTTTGCTTTATACAAAAGTATATTTCAAAGGAAGGGTTTCTCCTGTTACGATATAAAAGTCAGTATAAATCATTGGCAATAAATCACAAGATAGGTTTCCTTTTTATTTTTTTTACATTTTAGATTTGATGGGAAGGTTAACGAAGATGATATATATATATATATATATATATATATATATATATATATATATATATATACTGTATATATATATATTTATATATATATATATATATATATATATATATATATATATATATATATATATATATGTAATTACAGTATATATATATGTATATATTTATATATATTCATATATATATATATATATATATATATATATATATATATATATATATATATATATACACTGTGTGTGTGAGTAATTGCATGTGTGTAGTGAATATATGCTGGTGTGTATTGCAACTTTCAAGTATATTGTTAAGGATCTATAAAAACACTCAATTTATTCAAAAAATTATTAAATTATTAAAAATAACGAACTCTCATTGCGCCAACTACTGCTCTGTCCACCGCTAATCTGTTTGCTGGAAGGTTTTGCGTGACCCGACCGAACTTTCGTGGTTTAAAGGATATTCCAAGGTTTGACTATCGCTATCCTACAACTTACAACATTAAGCCAACTCTCTCTCTCTCTCTCTCTCTCTCTCTCTCTCTCTCTCTCTCTCTCTCTCTCTCTCTCTCTCTCTAAATGTTTTATAAGAAAAGCTTTAGGTGTTAGCATTTACAGAACACACTCTCTCTCTCTCTCTCTCTCTCTCTCTCTCTCTCTCTCTCTCTCCAAATGATTTATAGTAAAAACATTGATATTATCGTTCACGAATCTCTCTCTCTCTCTCTCTCTCTCTCTCTCTCTCTGTAAATAGTTTATAATAAAAGCTTTGGGTACTATCATTTACGAAACTCTCTCTCTCTCTCTCTCCCTCTCTCTCTCTCTCTCTCTCTCTCTCTCTCTCTCTCTCTCTCTCTCTCACATACAAGCTTGTGGTATAATCATTCACATAAGTTCCTTATAAATATAACACCTATTACTGTAATATAAATGTCTAAGCACAAAGATGAAGGTATAGTCAGATTTGTAAATATGAATAAGAGAAAAAAAAATCAGGTCATTAGAGAAAATCATATGAAGATTTAAGATATTATCGAATTTGAAGGAGTAATTTGCGACATACTTTAATATTTTTTTCATAATATTTCTGTACTGAAGGTTTTATGTCTTTTTTTTAAACAGTTTTTTTAATTTTGGTGTTAAAGAAAGAAATTAAGAGTTGGAATACATGATTAATCTGGCAAGCATTTAAAGGCAAAGGTGTCTCGTTTCAGTTCCAGTTAAATCAGATTAGATGCTCACTAGAACGTCGGCCGGGCAAGCTCAATATCCCACTATGGTGCTCAACCACAGCAGTATCCTCCCTAGTAAACATCTTATAGTGACGGTCCGGGCTGGGATCGATCTACTGATATGTGAATGCTAGGCAAACATTTTACCACTGTTTTTCCCAGGAGGATTCTATGCAATTCACCTTGAAGGACAATGTCTGTGTAGATCCTAACTCCAAAACTCTATGGCAAAGTATGTATTATACATTCATATATACTCAAAAGATTATTTCAAATACTGACTATAATAGATTTTCTGGACTGATATAAGGCGAAGGGAGGAGGCAAACCCAGGTTGGTATACGTATAGTACCCAATTTCAATTGATCATATTACTGAATAAAGGAAATTATTGATTATTTGTCATGTAGATACCTTCTAAGTATAGCTCTTTTTGAGAAGGAAAATTAAATTATTCTTGAGACATTGAACAAGTGACGAATTGAAATATAAAAATAGGCAAATTCTTTTTCAAAGCAATACTTTCTTGCAAGAATGATGATGATGATGATGATGAAATTTATCATATTGCTGAATAAAGGAGATTGGGGATTATTTGTCATGTTGATACCTTCTAAGTAACGCTCTTTTTGGAAAGGAAAATAATTTTTTTCTTCAGGCATTTATCAAGTGACGAAGTGAAATATTAAAATATGTACATTCCTTTTCAAAGCAATACTTTCTTGCAAGAATGATGATCATGATGATGATGTGTGTGTGTGTGTGTGTGTGTGAGAGAGAGAGAGAGAGAGAGAGAGAGAGAGAGAGAGAGAGAGAGAGAGAGAGAGAGAATGTTTACTCCGTCTACCGGGTAAAATTCATCCTAAGAAAACATGAACTCGAGTAATTGGTGTCATTTGCTCTCCTGTTTCAAATCAACCAGGGTCACGCTGATGACCTGATATGGTCATAGCCACACCCACCTTGATGATTATATTGACTTAGTTGGAACAATCTCAGTGAAAATGTATATCGAGTCAACTAAAATCAATCTTATGGCATTTGCTGTCAATCATATTTTGTTGTCCTTTATGGTCGTCTGGCCGAAACAATCTCAGTGAAAATGTGTGACGAATCAATCTAATGGCGTTTGCTGTCAATCATATTTTGTTCTCCTGTATGGTCTTCTGGCGTATCACCTTTCGTGAAAGCAGTTAGCCACGATGACCACCATCTTCCATGTTTGTTATGCTGTCATCTTGATAATGTGGCAACTAGAAAAAAGTTTTACAAGTCCTGTCTATTGACTTAAATTGTGATTTGGACCTATTTATTATTAAATTAAATATCTATGGAGGCTAATAGATTTGCATAGATGGAAAATAGCATAGAAACGCATCAGTGAAGTCCGTTCTATAGGCTAGCAGCTGTAAAGGTTAAATAGACGGCAATAAGGAAGCCCGTTCTATAGGCTAGCAGGTGTAAAGGTTAAATAGAAGGCAATAAGGAAGTCCGTTCTATAGGCTAGCAGGTGTAAAGGTTAAATAGAAGGCAATAAGGTAGTCTGTTCTATAGGCCAGCAGCTGTAAAGGTTCAATAGTAAGCAATAAGAAAGTCAGTTCTATAGGATAGAAGCTGTAAATGTAAAATAGAAGGCAATAAGGTAGTCTGTTCTATAGGCTAGCAGCTGTAAAGGTTCAATAGTAAGCAATAAGAAAGTCAGTTCTATAGGATAGAAGCTGTAAATGTAAAATAGAAGGCAATAAGGAAGCCCGTTCTATAGGCTAGCAGGTGTAAAGGTTAAATAGAAGGCAATAAGGAAGTCCGTTCTATAGGCTAGCAGGTGTAAAGGTTAAATAGAAGGCAATAAGGAAGTCCGTTCTATAGGCTAGCAGCTATAAAGGTTAAATAGAAGGCAATAAGGTAGTCTGTTCTATAGGCTAGCAGCTGTAAAGGTTAAATAGAAGGCAATAAGGAAGTCCGTTCTATAGGCTAGAAGCTTTAAAGGTTAAACAGAAGGCAATAAGGAAGTCAGTTCTATAGGCTAGCAGCTGTAAAGGTTAAATAGAAGGCAATAAGGAAGTCAGTTCTATTGGCTAGCAGCTGTAAAGGTTTAATAGAAGGCAATAAGGAAGTCAGTTCTATAGGCTAGCAGCTGTAAAGGTTAAATAGTAGGCAATAAGGAAGTCTGTTCTATAGGCTAGCAACTGTAAAGCAATAAGGAAGTCCGATCTATAGGCTAGCAGCTGTAAAGGTTGAATGGTAAGCAATAAGGTAGTCCATTCTATACCCCAGCAGCTGTAAAGGCTAAATGAAGGGTTAAGTAATTTTAAATAAGATGGTTATCCGTTCATTGTTTTGAAAATTTTCATTAAATTTTTCCTGTTAAATTTACTATATGTTTCTATTATTACTGTTACCATTACCACAAGCTAAACCATACTCCAAGTTAGAAAACAAAGATCCTATACTTTATGCCCAAGGGCTGCAACAGTGAAAATAGCCTTCGCAGGGATGTAAATAAGGCAACAGATAGAATAGTGTGCCTGAATGTACCATCAAGCATAGAGAACTCTAACCCAAGACAGTGGAATACTGGTACATTTAAATTAACCATATGTTTCTATTATCATTGTTATTACTAATAACTGAACCGCTCTCATAGTTGGAAAACCAGGTTCCTATACTTTATGCCCAAGGGCTCCAACAGTGAAAACAGGCTTGGGAGGAAAGGAAATATGGAAAAAGAGAATAGTTTGCTTGAATGTACCCTCAAGCAAAGAGAACTCCAACCCAAGGCAGTGGAATTCAGGTACAGAGGTTATAGACCCAAGACTAGAGAAAAATGGTTTGATTTTGCAGTGTCCTCATAGATGACCTATAGATGAGCAGTATGAGCTACCTACCATAGCTTAAGAGTCTCTCCTACCCCTAACAAGTGGAAAGTAGCCCCTTAACATTTCCAGTGCCGCAGTTTATTCGTTTGATTAATGTCCTCATATTTACCGCAATCTTTAATTAGCTTTATTATCTGGAATTACATTTTTCATCATTCCTCTGTTGAACTTTTTGTTAAAGCTACTTCTATTTCTTTTCCGAAAACAAGTTATTCCCCTAATGCAAAATATATGAATTCATTATTGCTTTGTATCTAGCTACATTTAGTTGCAATTGGTTACTCACTGAGGTATTTTTCCCTGTTGGAGCCCTTGGGCTTATAGCATCTTGCTTTTCCAACTAGGATTGTAGCATAGCTAGTGCACTATTCACTTTTACACTTAATTTATTCTCATTTACCTATAGGGGTTTTTCCCTGGTATGTCAAATATAACTTAAAGTAACATATTACACATAAAAATTTACAATTTGATAAAAGGACTATATTCGCTATTTCAAAATACAATTCATACTAAATCATTTGAATTTATTTACAAGCTGAAATTACATCTATAAATAAGAACAAATAAAAACAGAGGAACATGCAAGGCTGAAGCACAGAGCCAATAATGTTATTGTTTTTTTAAAATATTTTATTAATTGTTAATTATTTCTCATATAGTTTATTTATTTCCTTATTTCCTTTCTTCATTGGGATACTTTTCCCTGGTGGATCCCTTGGGCTTAAAGCATCTTGCTTTTCCAACTAGGGTCGTAACTTAGCTAATAATAATAATAATAATAATAATAATAATTATAAAGCTAGAGGTTCATCACTTCCTTTCTTATATATTTTCTTCCTCTAGAAAGGTGGTCTACCAGTGCCTTAGTAATTAAGTCTCGCCATTCTTCCTCCCTTGTAATTTCCAAAGATTTCTTAACGTCTAGGCTAAACAAGGGCTTTTAATTATCCACCCTACATGCCTTCCAGCTATGTGAAAGGCACTTCTAAATAAATCGAAAAAAATAGGAAGAGGATCTGAGGAATTTCCTGGAATATCCTGGAATATCCTGGAATTTCCTGCAATTTCCTAGAATTTCCTCTAATATCCTGGGATTTCCTTGAATATCCTGGGATTTCCTTGAATATCCTGGAATTTCCAGAAGTTATCTGGAATTTCCAAAAATTTCCTGGAATGTCCTGGAATTTACTTGATTTTCTAGGAATTTCCTGGAATATCCTGGAATTTATTGGAACTTCCTAGAATTTCCAAGATTTTACTGGAATTTCCTTGAATTTCCTTGAATTTCAAGTAATTTGCAGGAATTTCCTGGAATTTATATATATATATATATATATATATATATATATATATATATATATATATATATATATATATATATATATATATATATATATATATATATATATATATATATATGTATATATATATTTTCATACTCATATATATATATATATATATATATATATATATATATATTATATATATATATATATATATATTTATATACTCATATAAATATATATATATATATATATATAAATATATATATATATATATATATATATATATATATATATATATATATATATATATATATATATTTATAAACTCATATATATAATATATATATATATATATATATATATATATATATATATATATATATATATATATATATATATATATATATATATATATATATATATATTTATTTAAAGCCTGATACTTGCTTCTAAATATAGGAGATAATTTCTCATAAGAACATGATTATTCGATTTATTTTATTTCATTAATGTAAAAGGAAATGATTGCTGATACTGTACATAATTATTTTGGAAAAATATCATCTTGCTTTTCTAAATAGGGTTGTAGCTTAGCTGATAATAATAATAATAACAACAACAACAACAACAACAACAACAACAACAACAACAACAATAATAATAATAATAATAATAATAATAATAATAATAATAATAATAATGATAATATCAGTCCATATACGTTTTCCATACAATATGATAATCAATGAGTAGGACAAACTCTGTACATAGAAAAAGGAAGTGTTTGTTTAACCCTTCATAGGGAATTCAATTAAACTCAATTTTCTTCGAGAGATCATCACTCTTGATAAAAAACACTCACGCGAGCCATCTCTCATTCTCTTTCTACCCCCCCCCCCCCCCCCCTCTCTCTCTCTCTGGCTTATTCAAAAAAGGAGAAGCCCTCGGAGTCTTCAAAAGATCGATTTCCGATAAGGCATGGACTGTGGGGTCCAAGAGAGCACTTACCTTCCACTTTGTTCTTCCTTCTTCACTGAGGCATCCCTGGGCTTCTTCTTTTTCTTGCTGTTGTTGTTGTTGTTGTTGTTGTTGTTCTTTTTCTTGTTTATGTGCTTGTTCTTGTTTTTTTATTGCTCTTGTTCTTTTTCTTGTTGTTGTTGTTGTTGTTGTTGTTGTTGTTGTTGTTCTTCTTCTTCTTCTTCTCCTTGTTTTTGTTCTTGTTCTTGTTCTTCTTGTTCTTCTTTTGTTGTTGTTGTTGTTGTTCCTCTTCTTCTTCTTATTCATGTTGTTGTTGTTGTTGCTGTTGTTGTTGTTGTTATTATTGTT
>NC_090728.1:62155604-62158768 GCF_036898095.1 Palaemon carinicauda | reverse complement strand
TTGATACTAGCTGAGCTACAACCCAAGTTGGAAAAGCAAGATGCTAAATTATAATACCAAGGGCTCTAACAGGGAAAAAAATAGCCCAGTGAGGAAAGGAAACAAGGAAATAAATAAACTACAAGAGAAGTAATAAACAAACAAAACAAGATATTTCAAGAACAGTAACAACATTAAATTAGATCTTTCATACATAAACTATAAATCTTCAATAAAACAAGAGGAAGAGAAATAAGATAGAACAGCGTGTCCGAGTGTACCCTTAAGCAAGAGAACTCTTCCCAAGGACAGAAATCAAAAACAAACACAATAGATCTGGTTATGAAGGACTCTTTACCTTCCTGCTCGACCTTCAAAAGGACATCAGGGATGATATATTACGATTATATTACGCGCATATCCTTTTTATTACCTTTAATACTTATCGTGGAAGTTCTTGATAAAGAAAAGGAAAAAAAAATATGCATCCTGTTCTGTGTCCTATAGTTTCCTTGAGTTCTGAGGAAATAGCTGTGATATAGAGATATAGATATACTGTTAAAAGAAACCGTAATTTTAATCGAAAATTCAGCTGGAGGATTTCCTGATTATATTTAAACATATATATATATATATATATATATATATATATATTATATATATATATATATATATATATATATATATATATATATATATATTATATATATATATATATATACAGTATATGTGTATATATTATATATATATATATATATATATATACTATATATATATATATATATATATATATATATATATATATATTATATATATACAGTATATATATATATATATATATATATATATATATATATATATATATATATATATATATATATATATATATATATATTATATCTGTATATATATATATATATATATATATATGTACATGTATATATATGTACATATATATATATATACTATATATATATATATATATATATATATTTATATATATAATATATATATATATATATATATATTTTAATTACAGAAAAAGTTAGCAGATTACATCAGTTGATTGCCAGGTTCTTATTTTCTATATTCTGTAGATTTCCTAATTATATTTAACCTAAATATCCATTTAAATTACAGAAAAGGTTAGCAGATTACATTAGTTGATTGCCAGTTGATTTTCTACACTTAGAAAATAACCGTAATTTTAATCGGAAATTCTCCGTAAAAATATGCTGTTCTAAGCCGTATTTCAGTGAAATACAGGTGACCGAATTTTACTCTGCTTTGTTATTATCTTTTACTGGTTGATGACCGTAATATCACTCATTTACATAAATTATGGCCGGTTTTAAAACGGTAAATATCCTGGAATAAATGTTGCCAGGCATTTACCGTTCTTTTAATGCAAATTTTTAACAGTGCATAATATTTCTATACTTGAATAACTCCCAGGAAGATATGCTGATAGATATTTATGATGAAAAGAACTAAGAATGTAGATGACAAATATATATATATATATATATATATATATATATATATATATATATATATATATATACATATATATATATATATATATATATATATATATATATATATATATATATATATATATATATATATATATATATATATATATATATATATATATATATGATTTTGATATTGAGATGTCATTTACTAGGAACTAAAATTTCTGTTGTTTTGTTTTGCCTTTAATTATAAACTTAAAATGAATTAAAACACGCTGTTGAGTAAAAAAACCCATTAAAGTTTGAAAGCGAAAATTGGTGTAATATACTGTAGAAATATTGGTATAATATTTCTCAACTTGAAAAACTCCCCCGAGTGATATGCGATGCATAAAAAAAAAAAAAATGTATAAGTAGAACCCTATAGAGTGATATTCAATGCATCATGAAAAATGTATAAGCAGAAAAGAAGTACTAAGAATGAAGAGGAGAGAATAATAAGAAAATAAAATGTTTGGAGATGTAATTTACTGGTAACTAAATTTTCCACCTAAAATAATAAACTTTAATTGAATAAAAGTACTTTTTTAGTTAAACAGTTTTCGTTAAAGTTTGAAAGTGAAAATAGCTACAATATACTGGAGAAATATAGGTATAACTCCCAGAGTGATATGAAAGACACCATGAAAAATGTATAAGCAGAAAAGAACTAAAAATGAAGATGACAATCGTAAGAAAAAACTATTTGGGGATATCATTTGCTTGGATCTAGAATGTAAGCAGGGAAAATTAGCCCTGTGAGGTAAGAAAATAAGGAAATAAAGGAGATGAGAACAAATTAACTATTGAAATAAAATATTTCAAAATAAGTAATAACATTAAAACAGATATTTCATATATAAATAACAATTAAAATATTTTAAAAACAGTAACAACATCAAAACGGATATTTCATATATAAACTATAAAAAGACTTATGTCAGCCTGTTCAACATGAAAACATTTGCTGCAAGTTTGATCTTTTCATGACGTAATCTTTTGCTACTTGTAGCTCTAGAATTTAGAAGTGTAGACTTAATTAGGTTTTAGAAAATTACAAATTATGAAAATTTAAAACAAGAGTAAAATATCATTATAATTTTCTTAATCATTTCTCAAAATCTTTTTCTAACGTTGACAAGATTTAAAAATTATGAAGATTTCAAAGAAGAGTAAAATCGTATTATAACTTTTTTGATTTTTTTCTTAAAATCTTTTTCCAACGTTGGCATTCACAATAAACTACGTAGGACATAACGATGTAATTATTCTAATTCAATAACGTTAGGAAAAGAAGATTATGTTCTATTTGCATATATAATTCTTACTTCTTAGTTGATTATATGAATTCTCTTATAGAAACTAGATATACTTTTGTGGCTGATGTGGTAACGTCCCTGACTGGTGAACACCAGACTGGGGTTCGATTCCCGCTCAAACTTGTTAGCTACTTTGGTCTCTGCAATCTCACCATCCTTGCGAGCTAAGGATAGGGGGCTTGGGGAGCCTATAGGTCTGTCTACTGAGTTATCAGCAGTCATTGCCTGGACCTCCTTTTTCCTAGCTTGGGTAGGGAGGTGGTTTGTATATATATATATATATATATATATATATATATATATATATATATATATATATATATATATATATATATACATTTATATATAT
>NC_090728.1:62148104-62150604 GCF_036898095.1 Palaemon carinicauda | reverse complement strand
AAAATATATTTGCCCTTTCAGAATTTTTTCCAGGAAAAATTCCAGCTTCAATCAAAAATATGTTGCAGTTTCTGACAGGCAGACATTTCTCTCGATTGTTGGTGCCAAGAAATCGGACGAGTTCTTAATGGCCTTTGCACGTATTGTCAGAAAAAAAAGTTATTATATCCCGAATTATACAGAGAAAGAATTCAGAATGATTTTCCATCAATGACGATACTAATAATGATGATTGACAGTATGTGAAGTTGATGAATCATGAATACGTGGAAGCTTATGCATTTAACCTTTTCGATAAAGTTATAAAAATGAGGATTATTATTATTATTAATATATGTATTTGATGAATCATGACTTCCAGGAATCTGGTACATTTAATATTTTCAATAAAGTTATAAGAAAGGGGTTTATTATTATTATTATAATTATTATTATTATTATTATTATTATTATTATTATTATTATTACTAGCTAAGCTACAACCCTACTTGGAAAACAGGATGCTATAAGCCTAGAGGCTCCAAGAGAGAAAAGTAGCCCAGTGAGGAAAGGAAATAAGGAAATTAATAAACTATATGAGAAGTAAGGATGGCTGTTTTGAGTCGAATCAAGTATAAAAAGGTGGATTATTATTATTATTATTATTATTATTATTCTTATTATTATTATTACTAGCTAAGCTACAACCCTAGTTGGAAAAGCGGGACTGAATGTTCAACTGCTCACCTTTTCGAAACTCGAATTTCGAGTCCCATCCGGTGAGAAAAAGGGGGAAAGTCATTAAAAGTTTGTGATTTGGGACTAGGGAAAGACCCATATGCCAACAGAGGTTAGAAGAAATTTGTGAAGAAGTGTCTTAATTACCTCCGCCGTCGAAGATGGAAGGAGGTTATGTTTTTTCCCTTGTTTGTGCGTTTGTGCGTGTATGTTTTTTTTTGTGAACAACTTCCTAACCACAATTTCAACCGTAGATTAATGAATATTATGTAGAAACCTGGACATTATTAAATTATGGAAGGTCAGTGTCAAGTTCATGGTCAAAGGTCAAGGTCAGGGTCAAGCAAAATGTCCAAATCACGTAATCAGCCATAAGTTTGGATATCGTTGTCACAGACTTCAAACTTTTCTTATATTTGAGTGTATGAAAAATATACCAATCAATACATGTTAAGGTCAAAGATCAAGGTTTAGGTCGAGCAAAATGTTGAGAAATAAGCTGATTTCGTGAATAAATAATTTTGCTTGACCGTGACCTTGACCTTTTGCCTTTATCTTCCGAAATTGATCCTTTTCCAGCTTTTTACATAACTGTTAATCCACACAAGTTTCAGTACTCTATGATTAAAATCCTAGCCAGGAAGCTGTTCAAAAGCAAACACACACAATTAAACACACAAACACAAACACACTAACTAGGGGTAAAACATAACCTCCTTCTAACTTAATTGGCTTAGGTAAAAAGATTGAAAACAGGTAAAAGTATTCTTTCCTTTTCTCTCACAGATTGGTAAAATAAATCCCAAACTTTTCTTCTTCCAATCCAAGCAGTTCTTCCAGGAGAAAAATACTCCAAAATCAAACCATTGTTCTCTAGTCTTGGGTAGTGCCATAGCCTCTGTACTATGGTCTTCCACTGTCTTAGATTAGAGTTCTCTTGCTTGAGGGTACACTCGAGCACACTATTCTATATTATTTCTCTTCCTCTTGTTTTGTTAAAGTTGTTATAGTTTATATCTATATTTTAATGGTGCTATTGTACTTGAAATATTTGATTTTTCGTTGTTTCTTTTCCTCACCGGGCTATTTTCCCCGTTGGAGTTCCTGGGGTTATGGCATCCTGCTTTTCCAACTAGGGTTGTAGCTAGGCAAGTAATAATAATAATAATGATAATAATAATAATAATATAAACGCACTCTAGTACTTACACGTGCACAAGCTCGCTAGTACGCGTACATCCTAACATTTCTAGGAGATTGACCGTCCTTTTTTCCTATGAAGTAATCCCTAGACCATGTAGAGTCCTCTCTATTGGCTATAACCAAACATCCTATCTGACGTCAAGGGACTTTTTTTTACTCGCCAAGGTGTCACTTTAGTGCCATACTTCATCCTTCGTCCTTTTCTTGCTCCTATTGGGAGTAGGATACGCTTGTTGTATGTCTCCTATATAAGATTTTCTCATTTTCAGTTTGTGGTTTTCAATATGTGATTTTCGTTTTACTTATTCTTATGATTGAAAATAATTTAGGGTTCATTTATGGAGCTTAATATAATAATAATAAAAATAAAAATAAGAATAAAAATATAAATAATAATAATAATAATAATAATTATAACAATAATAATAATAATAATATTGATAATAATAAAAATAAAAAATAATAATGATAATAATCATAATAATAATAATAATAATAATAATAATAATAATAATAATAATAATAATAATGATTATTATTATTATTATTATTATTATTATTATTATTATTATTATTATTA
>NC_090728.1:62138104-62143104 GCF_036898095.1 Palaemon carinicauda | reverse complement strand
TAATTTACTATTATTTATGGTTCTTGAAATGCATGGTTTGTCATATTTGAGAACGGAATTCGTGGTTTTTTAGATGCTGTTATTATATTGATTCAATGTTTTTACTACTTTGATCATAAATGAGAGCTAATAAAAAATAGGTGAAACCTCTTTTTATATTAAGTACGTATGCTGGTTTTGGATTGATTTACCATACTTTTTCCTCTGAATTGTATATATAAAATTCAATTAAAGTTGATAGAGCATAATATTGTTTTTTAAAATTTCAAACTTTTTCCACCTTGATATAGTTTTCCTTTTGAGTTATTTTACAAATATTTCATATCCTAAATGAAATAAACCTACAATCTATGAACAATGAAATTTATTTTTAGCTTTCGAAGGGACTTTCTACCTTCCTCTTCAGAAGTTTTTTCTGAAGAGAAAGGGAGATGGTCACTTTGAAAGCTAAAAATAATAAAATTTTTCATAGATTTTGAGTTTGTTTCACTTATCATATTTACACGAAAAATTGTGTATTTCAATGTTTTATATCATGGATTGCTTATTACGCAAAGTTTAGAGTTTTTAAAAAGCGAATGTTTGTCCTAAACTGATTTACTCCACTTTCAAAAAATGAGTAAAATGTGTAAAATTTACTTACTTTGGTAAGAAGAGCTGTAGGAAGTGTTGAAATCCAGTTTCCATCAAATATATCTTCGAATTGTTTGTACCAGCCATTTCACTGTGCGTTCAATGTTGAGAGAAAGACAAGCTCTTCCTGTTGACTTATTTCTGATGGTATTTATACGTTTACTTTTTCGAGGAGTAGTTTGCAAATCTGCAATACGTTAGAGCAAACTCTCTCAGGCGAATTCAGAATTCTGGAACACAGAATTGGTTGGTGACCCTATTATCGCTCCGTAATATTATTTCTTATTGTCAATACATCCGTTTTTAAAACGGTAAATGCCCGGTAATATTTATTCCATTTTTTTTTTTTTTTACCGTTTTCTAATGCAAATTTTCAAGTTTGCACTGATGAAATTAAACCGTAATTTTAATCGGAAGTTCTTCGTAAAACTAAATTGTTCTCAGACGTAGTTCGGTAAAATACATGCGAGTGTAATTTACTCTAACCAAATCACCAATAAATGCTAACAGAAAACACTGTTTTGACGACAACTATCCTCTATCTGATAGAGATCTTTCTATCTGGGTAACTTAGAATTTTGGAACACAGAAGGTTCTCTGTTAAAACGTGATTTTCTTTAACCAAATCACATATATTTGCTATTAGAAACCACTGCTTTAACGCTTTAACGACAACTATACTCTAACAGACCGAGATCTTTCTCTCTGGCTAACTCAGAATTCTGGAACACAGATGCTCTCTGTTAAAACGTAATTTACTCTAACCAAAATCACCAACATTTGCTATTAAAACCACTGTTTTAACGACAACTATACTCTAACTGGCCGAGTGAGATTTTTCTACATGTTCTTTTTGCTCCAACACACTTGACTTCACCCTCTTCTTTCAGAGCATTTCCTTATTAAAAAGAGGAAACTGGAGTTAAATAACAACTTGTTCTGTAATTTTAAAACTACTGATTTACTGTAGGTCTTTTGTCGTTTTTCTTCGAGATATAAATTTCAGTGTACTGACCATGTTGCAATTTTCTTCGTGATATGAATTTCAACATTTTTCAATTTTCTTCGAGATATAAATTTCAGTGTACTGACCATGTTGCAATTTTCTTCTATATATAAATTTCGACATTTTGCAATTTTCTTCGAGATATAAATTTTAGTGTACTGACCATTTTGCAATTTTCTTCGAGATATAAATTTTCGACATTTTGCAATTTTCTTCGAGATATAAATTTCAGCGTGCTGGACATCTTGCAATTTCATTTTTTATTATGTTTATCTTTTATTCTTGAAAAGCATCGTTTTTTTCCTTGTACTTTATATACATATTACTGTTTATGAGGTTCGTTCCATTTTATGCCCTCAAGCTTAGGTGTTTTTACAACTCTTTGTTTATTTTTACTAGATTTTTTGTTTTAAAAACCAATATGTTCCATAAATGACATTCTCTAATGTGATTGCAATACATATCTAATTTTGGTTCAATTGTATTCACCCCCTCCCCCCAAAAAAAAAATAAATAAAAAACCTTGATATCAGTTTTCATTGAACGGATTATGTTACAATTCTAGATAATCAGCTTTTAATAGAAAGCATTGGAGAGGGCTTTGCATCAGGCAACCGACCCCTTAACGTAGGGATAAGGGGGAAAAGAAGTAGAAGAGAAGAGAAAATCTTGAAGCCACAAGACACAAAAACGCAAAAAAAAAAAAAACATTACACTGGTTAAAAAAAAAAAAAAAAATTTTGATCGGAATTTCACGGTTGAAATATACCGATCTCAGCCGTATTTCAGTAAAATACAGGTGACCGTATTTTTACCGTACTTTGTTATCACTCCTTAACGCCAATATATCCGTTTCTTAATGGAAATTTCTACATGAAACATTAAACTATCAAAAAAGAAAAAAAAAATCGATTGGAAATTCACGGCAAAAATATAGTGATCTCAGCCGTATTTCAGTAAAATACAGGTGACCGTATTTTTACCGTACTTTGTTATCATCTCTTACGCGTTGGTGACCGTAATATCACTCCTTAACGTCAATATATCCGTTTTCAAAACGGTAAATGCCTGGTAATACCTATTCCAGTATTTTTATCGTTTTTTATTGCAAATATATGTGTCCACCGTTAAAAAAAATCGAAAATTCTCCATAAAAATATACCATTATTAGCCGTATTTCAGTAAAATACAGGGGACCGTAATTTTTACACTACTTTGATAGTGTCTTGTACGGGTTTATGATCGTAATATCACTCCTTATCGTCAATATATCCGTTTTCCAATGCAAATTTCTAAGTGTACCCTATTTTCTAATATCAGATAAAGCGAGCACAAATTTTCTATACATCGAGCAAACGGGAAATTCCGTCCTGAAGTTCTGGTAATGTTATTCTAGTTGAATTCTAACTTCGTCCTTCCTTTTTATTAACAACACTTGTAGGTCCACTCTCGTTCCTCCGATAGTATTTACGACCTTTAATTTTGGGCACTTGTTGCCCCGGGCCATCTGGCACATTGGATTTACTTTCGGATATTGCTGGCTAATATATTGCGTTCAGCAAGCGTATACACCAGTGGTTCCCACCCTGGGGGAAATTTCCCCCTGGGGGGAAATATGAAGCTTCCAGAGGGGAAATAGTTACACTACCTACTAACTAAAACAAGCAGAAAATGTCCTCATAGTACGTGCGGCAATTTGTTATTAGCCTTTCAATTGTGATATGATCATATCAGTTCTCACTGACATGATATTCAAGAGGAGAATTAGAGTATCATGCCCATTTCTGATGCAGGCGAGTAGGCATGAGGGCTGGGTGGGGCAGGAAGGAGGGAAATCTGGATGGTTGAACTGGGTGTAGGGGGGAAATAACAGAAAAAAGGTTGGGAACCACTGGTATACACTGTTAAAAATTGGCATTAAAAAAGCGGTAAACATCTGGAAACATTTATGATAGGTTTTTACTGTTTCTAAAATAAATATATTGACGTATAGGAGTGATATTACGGACACTAACCATTAAAAGATAATGACAAAGTAAGGTAAAATTACGGTCGTCTGTATTTTACTGAAATGCGGTTGAGAACAGTATCTTTTTACGGAGAATTTCTGATTAAAATTACGGCTTTTTCTGACAGCGTAGAAAATAAGAACCTTCTGGCAATCAACTGATGTAATCTGCTAACTTTTTCTGTAATTAATATATATATATATATATATATATATATATATATATATATATATATATATATCCACAGAATAGAGAAAATAAAAACCTTCTGGCAATCAACTGATGTAATCTGCTAACATTTTCTGTAATTGAAATAGATATATAGGTTGAATATGATTAGGAAATCTACAGTATATAGAAAACAAGAACCTTCTGGCAATCAACTGATGTAATCTGCTAACCTTTTCTGTAATTAAAATAGTTATATAGGATAAACATAATTAGGAAATCTACATAATATAGAAAATAAGAACCTTCTGGCAATCAACTGATGTAATCTGCTAACCTTTTCTATAATTAAAATAGATGTATAGGTTAAATATAATAAGGGAATCTCCAAGATATATAGGTTAAATATAATTAGGAAATCTACAGAATACAGAAAATAAGAACCTTATGGCAATCAACCGATGTAATCTGCTAACCTTTTCTGTAATTAAAATATATATTTAGGTTAAATATAATTAGGAAATCTACAGAATATAGAAAATAAAAACCTTGGCAATCAAGTGATGTAATCTGCTAAACTTTTCTGTAATTAAAATAGATATATAGGTTAAATATAATTAGGAAATCTACAGTATATAGAAAATAAGAACCTTATGGCAATCAACCGATGTAATCTGCTAACCTTTTCTGTAATTAAAATATATATTTAGGTTAAATATAATTAGGAAATCTACAAAATATAGAAAATCAGAACCTTCTGGCAATCAACTGATGTAATCTGCTAACCTTTTCTGTATTTAAAATAGTTATAAAGGTTGAACATAATTAGGAAATCTATAGACTATAGAAAATAAGAACCTTCTGGCAATCAACAGATGTAATCTGCTAACCTTTTCTGTAATTAAAATAGATATTTAGGTTAGATATAATTAGGGAATCTACAGAATATAGAAAATAAAAACCTTGGCAATTAACTGATGTAATCTTCTAACCTTTTTTGTAATTAAAATAGATATATAGGTTGAATATAATTAGGAAATCTACAGTATATAGAAAATAAGAACCTGGCAATCAACTGATGTAATCTGCTAACTTTTTTCTGTAATTAAGATAGACATTTAGGTTAAACATAATTAGGAAATCTACAGAATGATATCAAACAAGGCATTTAAATTTCCAAAACA
>NC_090728.1:62125604-62128104 GCF_036898095.1 Palaemon carinicauda | reverse complement strand
AATAATTCTCAGTTGATCATCTCCCACTTCACGCTTCATAGTCCTCAGCCATGTACGCCTGGGTCTTCCAACTCTTCTAGTGCTTTTATAGACGTTAACAATAAGAATATAATGAGGGATTGTTATATAAGAATTATCATCATCATCATCACCATTATCATCATCACCATCATCATCATCACCATCATCATCTCCTCCTACGCCTATTGACGCAAAGGGTCTCGAGTGATGTCGCCAGTTGTCTCTATCTTGAGCTTTTATTTCAATACTTCTCCATCATCATCTCCTACTTCACGCTTCATAGTCATCAGCCATGTAGTTCTGGGTCTCATTCTAATCACTAAGGATGATAATTCTACATCATTAGCCATCTTATACACCTGCACAAAAGCATCACCCGCAGTACATCAAACCTCTCAACAGTGAATAGCTATTCTATTTCCAATAATTATCCCACAATAATTCTCTCTCTCTCTCTCTCTCTCTCTCTCTCTCTCTCTCTCTCTCTCTCTCTCTCTCTCATAATATATCTGAATTATACCTGCTTTTCCCCAACCCACTTTCCTCCATTCGTATGACATGACTAAGCTATTTACGATTCCCGTCCACCAGTGGTAACGCATTCGCCTAGCATTCGCATCGCTGCAGATCGATCCCAGCCCTTGAGTTTAAGCTGTTTACTCAGGAGGCTACTGCTGTGTTTAGGCGGCCAGGTTTAGATTTTTATATCTTATTATATCTTATTATATCTTATATCTTATACATTATTACAAATGCTAATACATACACATAAAGATATTGGAATCTCTGTTTAATGCATCTTAAAAAATAAGAATATTTATATATTATAGGGGAAAATATCGACTAAGCATATCCTGTCATTCTTGTTGACAAAACATTGTATATCATAATAAACAGAATAACGCAAAAAATAAATAAATAAATAGATAAATAAATAAATACTTTTATTGAAAACATAAAAATATTCTTTAATCAAAGCTTCCCTCTAATATGGATTTATAATTAAAGGTAAAGACAAAAATGCAGCTAATGAAGGGGAGAGAGAAATTATTGCCATAGATGCAAACAGATTTGCAATCTACAGTATATGTATGTACCTTAATTTGACAGTATTGATAATGGTAAATTTAATATTTTCTGGCAAAACCGATCAGTCAATATTTTCTAGGATATGTTTTTGTCCCTAGATGTACATAAAACGCATCTGCACTTTACAGACACAAACAGACGTAAACACACACAGAGAAACTCGTACGTGCGAGCGCGCGCGCACACACACACACACACACACATATATATATATATAATATATATATATATATATATATATATATATATATGTATGTATGTGTTAAAATACATAGATACACACACATATAAACTATATATATGTATACATATATATATATATATATATATATATATAATATATATATATGTGTGTGTGTGTGTGTGTGTGTCTGTGTGTGTGTGTGTGTGTATTCTCAAGAAAATCTATCAATGCATAATAAAAACACATGTAAAATTTAGTAGTAATTATTCTCTCTCTCTCTCTCTCTCTCTCTCTCTCTCTCTCTTCTCTCTCTCTCTCTCTCTCTCACACACACACGTTAAACATAATCTTTCAACTCCTCATCCAGTCTTCCTGCTACGAGATTCACTGCCCACCAGCTACCATTGTCACACCCATCCTCAATGAACCTTTTGTCCATTGAAACTGACATTTATTTCCTATCTGGCAACCTACAGTTGGGTAGTTACTAACTCGGGATAGATTTATGAGGTCATTTGACTTCCATGCTGTAATTTCTTAATCTCTCTGTGGTTCATTTTGACTGACTTTTATTCTCATTGGCTGAGTGATTTTATTTGATGTGGAGAGGGATTATTTCTTTGATTGAATTTCACGATATAGCTAGTGTTTGATTTGCTTTTAAATCCATAGTGGCATTAATGATAATATAAATAAATCAATGATTAGATAATTAAATAATTAGATAAACAAATAATTAAATAATTAAATACTTTAGACGAAATTGATCCATTGATTTAATAAAAAAAACTAACAATTAAAATGATATATTTATATTCAGCTTACTTTCAAAAACACAGTAGCATTAATTATATTATGAACAATTAAATACTTTAGACGAAAGGGATCGCTTGATTTAATAAAAACAATAAAAAAACAATTAAAATGATACAAGCAGTAATGAATTAACTTTCAATTGCACTGTGGAATTACAGATATTAAAAATACTTGAATATTTTAGACGGAAGAAATCCATTGATTTAATGAAAAATAATAGAAAAACAACAATTAAAATATATAGGTATCATTCAACTTACTTTTAAATACACAGTAGTATTACAAATATAAATACTTAAATACTTTAGACCAAAGTGATTGATAAAATAAAAAACAATAAAGAAAAACACGAACAATTAAATAAAGTATAAAGCTGCCCCTTGTGTGTAC
>NC_090728.1:62119416-62121916 GCF_036898095.1 Palaemon carinicauda | reverse complement strand
CGAGAGTGGACCTACAAGTATTGTTAATAAAAAGGAAGGACGAAGTTAGAATTCAACTAGAATAACATTACCAGAACTTCAGGACGGAATTTCCCGTTTGCTCGATGAATAGCAAATTTTGCGCTCGCTTTATCTGATATTAGAAAATAGGGTACACTTAGAAATTTGCATTGAAAAACCCATATATTGACGTTAAGGAGTGATATTACGGTCATAAACCCGTAAAAGACACTATCAAAGTAGTGTAGAAATTACGGTTCCCCTATATTTTACTGAAATACGGCTAATAATGGTATATTTTCACGGAGAATTTCCGATTAAAATTACGGTTTTTTCAACGGTGGACACATAAATTTGCAATAAAAAACGATAAAAATACTGGAATAGGCATTACCAGGCATTTACCGTTTTAAAAACGGATATATCGACGTTAAGGAGTGATATTACGGTCACCAACGCGTAAGAGATGATAACAAAGTACGGTCAAAATACGGTCGCCAGTATTTTATTGAAATACGGCTGAGATCAGTATATTTTTGCGGTGAATTTCCGATCGATTTTTTTCTTTTTTAATAGTTTAATGTTTCATGTAGATATTTACATTGAAAAACGGATATATTGACGTAAAGGAGTGATAACAAAGTACGGTAAAAATACGGACACCTGTATTTTACTGAAATACAGCCGAGATCGGTATATTTTTGTCGTGAATTTCCGATCAAAATTATTTTTTCTTCTTTTTTAACCAGTGCAATGTTTTTTTGTGTCCTATGACTTCAAGATTTTCTCTTCTCTTCTACTTCTTTTCTCCCTTATCCCTACATTAAGGGGTCGGTTGCCTGATGCAAAGCCTTCTCCAATGCTTTCTATCAAAAGCTGATTATCTAGAATTGTAACATAATCCGTTCAATGAAAACTGTTATCAAGGTTTTTTATTTATTTTTTTTTTTTTTGGGGGGGGGGGAGGGGGTGAATACAATTGAACCAAAATTAGATATGTATTGCAATCACATTACAGAATGTCATTTATGGAACATATTGGTTTTTAAAACAAAAAATCTAGTAAAAATAAACAAAGAGTTGTAAAAACACCTAAGCTTGAGGGCATAAAATGGAACGAACCTGATATACAGTAATATGTATTCAAAGTACAAGGAAAAAACGATGCTTTTAAAGAATAAAAGGTAAACCTAATAAAAAATGAAATTGCAAAATGTCCAGCAAACTGAAATTTATATCTCGAAGAAAAACGACAAAAGACCTACAGTATATCAGTCGTTTCAAAATTACAGAACAAGTTGTTATTTAACTCCAGTTTCCTCTTTTTAATAAGGAAATGCTTTGAAAGAAGAGGGTGAAGTCAAGTCTGTTGGAGCAAAAGGAAAATACAGAAAAATCTTGCTCAGTCAGTTAGAGTATAGTTGTCGTTAAAACAGTGGTTTTAATAGCAAATGTTGGTGATTTTGGTTAGAGTAAATTACGTTTTAACAGAGAGCATCTGTGTTCCAGAATTCTGAGTTAGCCAGAGAGAAAGATCTCGGTCTGTTAGAGTATAGTTGTCGTTAAAGCGTTAAAGCAGTGGTTTCTAATAGCAAATATATGTGATTTGGTTAAAGAAAATAACGTTTTAACAGAGAACCTTCTGTGTTCCAAAATTCTAAGTTACCCAGATAGAAAGATCTCTATCAGATAGAGGATAGTTGTCGTCAAAACAGTGTTTTCTGTTAGCATTTATTGGTGATTTGATTAGAGTAAATTACACTCGCATGTATTTTACCGAACTACGTCTGAGAACAATTTAGTTTTACGAAGAACTTCCGATTAAAATTACGGTTTATTTTCATCAGTGCAAACTTGAAAATTTGCATTAGAAAACGGTAAAAAAAAAAACTGGAATAAATATTACCGGCATTTGCCGTTTAAAAAACGGATGTATTGACAATAAGAAATAATATTACGGAGTGATATTACGGTCACCAACAAATTCTGTGTTCCAGAATTCTGAATTAGCCTGAGAGAGTTTGCTCTAACGTATTGCAGATTCGCAAACTACTCCTCAAAAAAGTAAACAAATAAAAACCATCAGAAATAAGTCAACAGGAAGAGCTTGTCTTTCTCTCAACAGTGAACCACAGTGAAATGGTTGGTACAAAACAAATCAACGATACATTTGATGGAAATTAGGTTTCAACAATTCCTACAGCTCTTCTAACCAAAGTAAGTTAATTTTACATATTTTACTCATTTTTTGAAATTGGTGTAAACCTGTTTAGGACAAACTTTCGCTTTTAAAAACACTAAACTTTGCGTAATAAGTAATCTATGATATAAAACATTGAAATACACAATTTTTCTTGTATATATAAGTGAAATAAACTCAAAATCTATGAAAAATTTAATTAATTTTTAGCTTTCGAAGTGACCATCTCCCTTTCTCTTCAGGAAAAAATTCTGAAGTGGAAGGTAGAAGGTCCCTTAGAAAGCTCAATAGTTTTAATTT
>NC_090728.1:62111916-62114416 GCF_036898095.1 Palaemon carinicauda | reverse complement strand
CTTCCTCTCCTTCTCGTTCCCTGTACCTCCATTTCCATCTCTCCTCCTCCTCCTCCTCCTAATAATAATAATAATAATAATAATGATAATAATAATAATAATAATAATAATAATATCAATATCAATATCAATATCAATATCAATATCAATAATGATAATAATAATAATAATAATAATAATATTAATAATAATAATAATAATAATAATAATTGTTGAATTAAATTAAGCTCCCTAAATAAGCAATTAAGAAGTAAAACGAAAATCACACTTTGAAAACCACAAACTGAAAGTGAGAAAATCTTATATAGAAGACAAACAAAAAGTGTATCCTACTCCCAATAGGAGCAAGAAAAGGATGAAGTATGAAGTATGGCACTAAAGTGACACCTTGGAGAGTAAAAAAAGTCCCTTGACGTCATAGAGGATGTTTGGTTATAGCCAATACAGAGAACTCTACATGGCCTGGGGATTACTTTTTAGAAAAAAAAAGGACGGCCAATCTCCTAGAAATGTTGTTAGGATGTGCGCTTACTAGCGAGCTTGTGCGCGTGTAAGTGCTAGAGTGCGTTTATTATTATTATCATTATTATTATTATTATTATTATTATTATTATCATTATTATTATTATTATTATTATTATTACTTGCTAAGCTACAGCCCTAGTTGGAAAAGCAGGATGCCATAAGCCCAGGAGCTCCAACGGGGAAAATAGCCCAGTGAGGAAAAGAAACAAGGCAAAATCAAATATTCAAGTACAGTAGCACCATTGAAATATAGATATAAACTATAAAAACTTTATCAAAACAAGAGGAAGAGAAATAATATAGAATAGTGTGCTCAAGTGTACCCTCAAGCAAGAGAACTCTAATCCTAGACAGTGGAAGACCATGGTACAGAGGCTAGGGCACTACCCAAGACTAGAGAACAATGGTTTAATTTTGGAGTGTCTTTCTCCTAGAAGAGCTGCTTGCCATAGCTACAGAGTCTCTTCTACACTGGTTTGATACTGGAGTCTCCTTCTCCTAGCGAGCATGCGCACTTGTACGTTTAGATTGAAGAAAGAAAAGTTTTGATATTTTTCACAATTCTCTGAGAGAATTAAGCTAATTAAGTTGGAAGGAGGTTATGTTTTACCCCTTGTTTGCTGTGTTTGTGTTTGTGTGTTTGCTTGTGTGTGTTTGTTTGTGAACAGTTTTCTGGCCCCAAATATAATCGTAATGACACTTGTAGGGATTAACTGCTATGTAAAAAGCTGGAAATGGATCAATTTTGGAAGATGAAGGTCAAAGGTCAAGGTCACGGTCAAGCAAAATTATCTATTCATGAAATCAGCTTATTTCTCAACCTTTTGCTCGACCTTGACCTTGATCTTTGACCTTAACATGAATTGATTGGTACATTTTTCATACACTCAAATATAAGAAAAGTTTGAAGTCTCTGTGACAACGATATCCAAACTTATGGCTGATTACGTGATTTGGACATTTTGCTTGACCCTGACCTTGAGTTTTGACCTTGAACTTGCCACTGACCTTCCAAAATTTAATTAGGAAAAGCTTTTTACATAATATTTAATCTTTGCAAGTTTCATTACTCTACGCTTGAAATTGTGGTCAGGAAGCTGTTCACAAGAAAAAACATACACACACACACAAATAAGGGCGAAAACATAACCTCCTTCCAACTTCGTCGGCGGAGGTAATTAAGACACTTCTTCACAAATTTCTCCTAACCTCTGTTGGCATATGGGTCTTTCCCTAGTCCCAAATCACAAACTTTTAATGACTTTCCCCCTTTTTCTCACCAGATGGGACTCGAAATTTGAGTTTCGAATAGTCGAGTAGTTGAACATTCAGTCACACTTTTCTAACTAGGGTTGTAGCTTAGCTAGTAGTAGTAATAATAATAATAATAATAATAATAATAATAATAATAATAATAATAATAATAATAATAGTAATAATAATAATAATTCACGTTTTATATACTTTATTAGACTCAAATTAGCCATCATTACTTCTCATATAGTTTATTTATTTCCTTATTCCCTTTCCTCACTGGGCTATTTTTCCCTGTTGGAGCCTTTTGGCTTATGGCATCCTACTTTTCCAACTAGGGTTGTAGCTCAGCTAGTAATAATAATAATAATAATAATAATAATGATAATAATAATAATAATCCACGCTTTTATACTTTATTCGACTCAAAACAGCCATCCTTACTTCTCATATAGTTTATTAATTTCCTTATTTCCTTTCCTCACTGGGCTATTTTTCTCTCTTGAAGCCTCTAGGCTTATAGCATCCTGCTTTTCCACATAGGGTTGTAGCTTTGATAATAATAATAATAATAATAATAATAATAATAATAATCCACGTTTTTATACTTTATTCGACTCAAAAACAGTCATCCTTACTTTTCACATAGTTTATTAATTTCCTTATATCCTTTCCTCACTGGGCTATTTTTCTCTCTTGGAACCTCTAGGCTTATAGCATC
>NC_090728.1:62099416-62101916 GCF_036898095.1 Palaemon carinicauda | reverse complement strand
ATATATATATATATATATATATATATATATATATATATATATATATATATATATATATATATATATGTATATATATGTGTGTGTGTGTGTGTATAATAAATCACAGGCGAACTCAAATTACAAAATCCGATAAATAATGCAGTTACAATTATCTATCATGATAGAAACTCAAAGGAGAAAATTTGAAAAGACCGTTGAGTTTAAGAGAATTCCAACCAATGATGCCAGATTTTAGTAACTAAAAGTAAAAGGAAGTATATGTTTTATTAAATACCATAAACAATGGTAATTGAATATATTTTTATTAGAATTTCATGGATAAGAATATCGTGACAAAAATAAATAGATAAGCAGATTCACGGCAAGTTTGAACTTTTTAAAGTTAGAAATTAATATAACATCTAAACTTTAATTTCTTAAGGAGTGACAATTTCCTCTTATTTTATACCCAAAACTATAGTCCATTTCTTTTAGCGAGGCAGATTTGCACAGACTCGCAACGGTGCCCTTTTAGCTCGGAAAAGTTTCCTGATCGCTGATTGGTTAGAATTATCTTGTCCAACCAATCAACGATCAGGAAACTTTTCCGAGCTAAAAGGGCACCGCTGCGAGTCTGTGCAAATATGCCTCGCTAAAAGAAATTGACTTTAGTTAAGAGTATTAGGCAAGAGTTAATCTGAGTTGTACTTCAAAAAAAGTTAAGGGTATTGTGTAGAGAAAATTCCTACATTTGGTATTAATTCTGTAGTGAATTTTCTGGGATACTGTAAATAAAAAGCCATATGGAATCTATTAAAGAACTACACCTGTTGAATGAAACATTCTCAAGAATGTATTCTTCAATGAAAATGACTTTGTAAATAAATATAAAGATCTCCTTGACTATCTTCTTAAATGAAAACATTATAACAAGGAGTCTTTAGTGTGTGCTACAACATCAGGTATGCCAGGATCGTCTTGTCTCACATTTTGTTTGTGAATTTGAACAATTTGTTTTGAAGAAGAAGAATAAAACGAAATCTTTAAGAAAGTATTATAGTTATGAGCAAGTGTCGGTTTTTCTCAATTTTCCATTAGGGTTGTGATGGCCAATATGGTAACGTCTCTGACTTGTGAGCGCCAGACTTGGGTTCCACTCCCGCTTAAATTCGTTAGTTCCTTTGATCGCTGCAACCCCATCATCATTGTGAGCTAAGGATGGGGCGTTTGGGGGTACCTATACAGTAGGTCTCTCTACCGAGTCATCAGCAGCCATTGTCTGGACCTCCTTGGTCCTAGCTTGGGTGGAAAAGGGGCTTGTGCACTGATCATATGTATATATGGTCAGTCTTTTGGCCATTGTCCTTCTCGATAGGGCAATGTCACTATACCCTGCCTCTGCCATTCATTAGTGGCCTTTAAAAACCTGTATGCTAGGTCATAAATATTTTTTCATATTACCCCATTTTCACCGTTATCATAAAGTGTTGTAATATAGTTATGAAATACAAATACTCACGCGGGCTTGCGCACATAAATATACACAAACTCAGACACACACATGCACACTTTGTGGATGAGTTACCAAGTCAATGGAACCTCAGTTTCTTGGGCCCGGGTTCGATTTCCCGGCCAACGTTAGTGTCAGGTTCAGATTTCCTTTTATGGGCTCTCGTGGCATGGTTGGTTTCGACCTGGCCTTTCATTAGAAGGGGCTAGCGTTCGATCCCAAGTATGAGGTAGAAATTTATTTCTATTTGAACACGATATTGCGTTGATATTTATCCATATTGACTCATTAGGGGTAATTTGAATGAATTACTACCAATTGTGTCACGTGGTGGCCCGGGGAAATCGGGTAAAACTCGAGTAGCTATTATCTTTGAGTTGGTTCTTATTTGGGTCTCTGATCCCTAGGTAGAGAGAATCCAGATATTAGGAGTATGATATATGGCTTTTATGAACACACACACATGCATGCATATATATATAAATATATATATATATATATATATATATATATATATAGATATAGATATAGATATAGATATAGATATATATACATATATATATATATATATATATATATGTATATATATATATAGATATAGATATAGATATATATACATATATATATATATATATATATATATATATATATACATATATATATATATATATATATATATATATATATAGATGTATATATATATATATATATATATATATATATATATGTATATATATATATATATATATATATATATATATACATATATATATATATATATATATATATATATATATATATATACATCTATATATATATATATATATATATATATGTATATATATATATAGATGTATATATATATATATATATATATATATATATATATATATATATATATATATATATATATGTATATATACATCTATATATATATATATATGTATATATATATATATATATATATATATATATATATATATATATTCAACCTAATATATACTTTTCAAA
>NC_090728.1:62089416-62091916 GCF_036898095.1 Palaemon carinicauda | reverse complement strand
CAATTTATCGTTATATGATATTGTCTTTGGTTGGAAATGCTTATTTTTTCCACGATATAATCATAGTCGAAATTGCCATATATCTTTTTTTCTTTATTTCATAAAGGTACCTGCTAATTTTACCCAAACTTCTTATACAAAACTTAAAAATTTTGTATCTGTCGTCAAAAATTATTGTCATTGGTTAGAAATACCGAATTATTTCCATGAAATGCGTAATATTCGAATTTTGAATCTGTCGTCAAAAACTATTGTCTTTGGTTAGAAATACTTGATTTTTCCATGATATGCGTAATGTTTGAAATTTGAATCTGTCGTCAAAAAATATTGTCTTTGGTTGGAAATACTTGATTTTTCCATGATATGCGTATTATTTGAATTTTGAATCTGTCGTCAAAAAATATTGTCTTGGGTTGGAAATACTTGATTTTTCCATGATATGCGTAATATTCGAATTTTGAATCTGTCGTCAAAAATATTGTCTTTGGTTGGAAATATTTTGTTGGAAATACTTAATTTTTCCATGATATGCGTAATATTCGAATTTTGAATCTGTCGTCAAAAAAATATTGTCTTTGGTTGGAAATACCTGTTTTTTCCATGATATGCGTAATATTCACATTTTTAATCTGTCGTCAAAAATATTGTCTTTGGTTGGAAATATTTTGTTGGAAATACTTAATTTTTCCATGATATGCGTAATATTCGAATTTTTAATCTGTCATCAAAAATGATTGTATTTGGTTGGAAATACTGAATTTTTTCATGATATGCGTAATATTCGAATTTTGAATCTATCATCAAAAAATATTGTCTTAGGATAGAAATACTGAATTTTTCTATGATATGCGTAATATTCGAATTTTGAATCTGTCATCAAAAATTATTCTCTTTGGTTGGAAATACTGAATTTTTCCATGATATGCATAATATTCAAATTTTGAATCTGATGTCAAAAAATATTGTCTTAGGTTAGAAATACTTAATTTTTCCATGATATGCATAATATTCGAATTTTGAATCTGTCATCAAAAAATATTGTCTTAGGTTAGAAATACTGAATTTTTCCATGATATGCGTAATATTCGAATTTTGAATCTGTCATCAAAAATGATTGTATTTGGTTGGAAATACTGAATTTTTTCATGATATGCGTAATATTCGGATTTTGAATCTGTCGTCAAAAATTATTGTCTTTGGTTAGAAATAGTTAATTTTTTCATGATATGTGTAATATTCGAATTTTGAATCTGTCGTCAAAAAAATATTGTCTTTGGTTGGAAATACTTGATTTTTTCATGATATGTGTAATATTCGAATTTTGAATGTCTTCAAAAATTATTGTCTTTGGTTGGAAATGCTTAATTTTTTCATGATATGTGTAAACTATTATACGGCTAAACATTTCGTTTCTCCCAACAGAGAGAGAGAGAGAGAGAGAGAGAGAGAGAGAGAGAGAGAGAGAGAGAGAGAGAGAGAGAGAGAGAGAGAGAGAGAGAAGTCATTGCCATTAACATGTCAAACAAAAAAAACCTAACATTATTGGACTTAATGTTACATTTTCACAAAAACTAAAACCTATCTTCTGCTCCTCAGACTGCAATTGTACCATTGAGGAAATGCAGGTATATTAAATAGAAGAAAACACCAGGAAACACCAGGAAACAAGTTCCTTTCCTTTTTATAAAAACACACACACCCACGAAAAAAAGAGGTTACATTGCCACGAGAGATTAACAATGCAATAGCACCAGCGCGGTCTTGTCCTAATATATATATCCCCCAGTTAATGGAAAAACATTCTTTTTTTTTTTTGTCCTTTATAGTTCCCCCTTCTAGCTTCACAGAAAACGGGAGGGGATCTTTTGTATTCAGTCTTAAAGGCTACATATTGAACGTGGCTCTAATGGCACTGGGAGGGAGTGATGGGGATAGCAATAATAAAATGTATTTGTATATTGTGCGTATATATATATATACATATATATATATATATATATATATATATATATATATGTATATATATATATATATATATATATATACGTATATATGTATATATATATATATATATATACGTATATATGTATATATATATATATATACATATGTATATATATATATATATATATATATATATATATATATATATATATGTATATATATACATATATGTATGTGTATATATATATATATATATATATATATATATATATATATTATATATATAAAGTTAGACATATAAAATTACTCTTTAGTGATGATGCATTATATATATATATATATATATATATATATATATATATATATATATATATATATATATATATATATATGTATACATACATATATATAAATATATATATGTATATATATATATATATATGTGTGTGTGTGTGTATATGTATTATGTATGTATGTATATATATATATATATATATATATATATATATACATATATATATATATATATATATATATATGTATACATACATATATA
>NC_090728.1:62070344-62085344 GCF_036898095.1 Palaemon carinicauda | reverse complement strand
GAGAGAGAGTCTTATTTTTACGTCCTCTACATTTTTTCCCTTTTTTTTTTGCTTTGGTTTTAAGTTTCAAAATTTTAGTGAACTTGAATGACATGAGAGAGAGAGAGAGAGAGAGAGAGAGAGAGAGAGAGAGAGTCTTTTTTTAGTTATCTACCCTTTTACCTTTTATTTTCAAGTTTCAAAATTTTATTAAACTTTGAATGACATGAGAGAGAGAGAGAGAGAGAGAGAGAGAGAGAGAGAGAGAGAGAATGATAGTCTTATTTTTACGTCATCTACACTTTTCCCTGTTTTTGTTTTTGTTTCAAATTTCCAAAATTTTACTTAGGTGATCCCTACAAATATTATATTATAAAATGTAATATGAAGTAATTTTTAGTAAATTGCTTCATGAGAGTTTTGAGTTTGTAAATGTCTCTTAATAGCTTTACCACGCAACACTATTCACCGATCTCATAAATTCGAGAATGATAAATGAAGCAATCTGTTTTTGCTTTCTCCCCTTTAAACCCTTTCATAGAATTTGCATATAGTTTTGTTTGATGTTTCATTATCTCTTCTTTTTATTAAACTCTCTCTCCCCACCTGCCATTTATATGATATGCTGTTATTATTGAAGTGGGAAATGCATAGCGTAACTTTTGCTTGCATTAAATCGGATTAAAAAAAAATAAGTGATCATATTCGGAATATCAAATTATTCATAAGGTGTATAAAATTTATTTATTTAAATGCATATATATATATATATATATATATGTATATATATATTTTATATATATATATACAAATACATACATATATATATATATATATATATATTCCACTAAACTCGTAATATGTCTCTCTCTCTCTCTCTCTCTCTCTCTCTCTCTCTCTTGTTTTTCACCAAACTTGTAATGTGTCCCTTTTAACTCTCTCTCTCTCTCTCTCTCTCTCTCTCTCTCTCTCTTCAATTTAACAAACTCTTAATATGTCCCTTTTAAACTCTCTCTCTCTCTCTCTCTCTCTCTCTCTTGAATTTCACTAAACGTGTAATATGTCCCTTTTAAACTCCTCTCTCTCTCTCTTTCTCTCTCTCTCTTGAATTTTACTAAACTTGTGATATGTACCTTGTACTGTACACTTTCTCTCTCTCTCTCTCTCTCTCTCTCTCTCTCTCTCTCTCACACACACAGACAGGGTTGGCTACTACGCTAAAGGTAATTTTAACCCCACTTGTTATTCTAACAATATGCAAATGCACCTCCAACCTCGGTCCTTATCCTTCCCCATACAAATATGGACCCAGAGAGGAGTGAATTTAGCCCTTAATATAATGCATAAGCAAATAAGATTATGGGAGGCTTAGCTGATTAGCATGAACGTCTTGATGGTGCGTGAAAATCCCCCTTTTAGTACCTACTTTTATGATCTACCTTTGTTTCTAACGTGTGTAATTGAAATGACAGAGGAAAAGGTATTCGTTGTATCCCTAGAAAGGTGATTCGGAGAGAGAGAGAGAGAGAGAGAGAGAGAGAGAGAGGAAGGGTGGGGTAAACTGACTATATTATGGTTTTAGTGGAACTCAAAAGGGAGAGAGAGAGAGAGAGAGAGAGAGAGAGAGAGAGAGTACATGAACCATATTATGATTTTAGTGGAACTCAAAGGAGAGAGAGAGAGAGAGAGAGAGAGAGAGAGATTACAAGGGCCATGTTATGATTTTAATGAAACTCAAAGGAGAGAGAGAGAGAGAGAGAGAGAGAGAGAGAGAGAGAGAGAACAAGGACCATATTATGATTTCAGGGAAGCTCTAGAGAGAGAGAGAGAGAGAGAGAGAGGATACACGGACCATTTTATGATGTTAGTGAAACTCAAAGGAGAGAGAGAGAGAGAGAGAGAGAGAGAGAGAGAGAATAGAGGTAAACGACAATATTATGATTTTAGTGGAACTATGAAATCTGACGGACTTTACCTTATGTTGAAATTTGTTAAAGTAAAATGAATTGAATCAAAGTATTCTCTCTCTCTCTCTCTCTCTCTCTCTCTCTCTCTTAAAAATCAGCAAGTTTGTTCATCCTTTGGCAGTAACTTAGCTAAATTTCTAATAGGTATAACGAAAATATAGTTCGCCTTTGTACACTCTCTCTCTCTCTCTCTCTCTCTCTCTCTCTCTCTCTCTCTCTCTTTTACATACACACACTTGCAGCAACTGTTTTTTTATATTTTTTCGTCAGAAACGGAACTAATTTCATAATAAATATAATGAAAATATAATTCCCCTTTGTACACATTCTCTCTCTCTCTCTCTCTCTCTCTCTCTCTCTCTCTCTCTCTCACAGCAACTTTTTTCATCTTCGGTGTCAGTAACGGAGCTGAAATCATAATAATTATAATGAAAATATAGTTCGCCCTTGTACAATCCTCGGAGAGCATATTCATGTTCGTAACTCGAGTAAAAACTCCGTGTGAAGATCTGTTCGTTTTCATGAGAGATGCTTTTTAACAGGCATGGTGTTAGCGATAATTTATTGGGAGATTGCATGACAATGTAAATGTACCTGGTAATTCACTTCGCTGCGTCGTGAGAAGTACATGATTCAATAAAAGAGCAGGGGAGAGAGAGAGAGAGAGAGAGAGAGAGAGAGAGAGAGAGAGAGAAAGACTTTCATTTTATCCTCCTTTGATGACGAAGTGTTATGAAGTACATGATTCAATAAATCAACATCTAGACAGGTGAGAGAGAGAGAGAGAGAGAGAGAGAGACTTCAATTTTGTCCTTTTTTGATGACGAAGCGTTAAGTACATAAATAAAAAAATGGCTTGTAGAGAGAGAGAGAGAGAGAGAGAGAGAGAGAGAGAGAGAGCAGTGATATGATAACTCAGCCATTATTTCAAAGTGATATATCATAGAAAAATTAACTTTGGGGAGAGAGAGAGAGAGAGAGAGAGAGAGAGAGAGAGAACAGTGATATGATAACTTAGCCACTATTTCAAAGTAATATACCATAGCAAAATTAAATCTAAAGAGAGAGAGAGAGAGAGAGAGAGAGAGAGAGAGAGAGAGAGAGAGCGCAGTTATATGGTAACTCAGCCACTATTTCAAAGTAATATACCATAGCAAAATTAAATCTAGAGAGAGAGAGAGAGAGAGAGAGAGAGAGAGAGAGCAGTGATATGGTAACTCAGCCACTATTTCAAAGTAATATATCATAGCAAAATTAAATCTAGAGAGAGAGAGAGAGAGAGAGAGAGAGAGAGAGAGAGAGAGTAACTTTCACTTTATAGTCTTTTGATAACGAATAGAAAATTTATTTCAATACGAACAAGATGAGTTTCGTTAAGAAAAAATAAATATATGTGTAACAGTGATACCTTTTGAATGTATTTAATTACGACTATTGCTCTAAAAAAGAAAATTATTGTGTATTCCTACTTTAATACTTCATGAATTATTGATTAAAAGTTTTTCTAAAACATTTTTTCTCATTTATAATTATATTTTTGCCCCGTTTACTTCAGGAATTATTGTTTTAAATAGTTGCAAAAAAAAAATTCTCATTTATTATTATCATTTTCCTGCTGTTATGATAATTGAAATAATTTCTCTGGATTTTTAAAACATTGTCTTTAAACTATTGTGTGGTTTGCATTAATATATGGTATTTGTCTGTGTTAATTCATGCATGTGCATGTGTATGCATATGGTTGCGTTATCTTTCCACTATCTTTACTATCGGTCATTTATCTTAACTGTCTTTAGAAATTGTTGGAGCGAACTCCGATGTCCCGAGAAATACTTGTCTATCAATCACTATATTAAATGTTTTTTTGATGAGGTGCATTTGCACAGACTCTAAGGGGTGCCCTTTTAGCTCGGAAAAGTTTCCTAGTAGCTGATTGGTTAGATCTATTGAGTCCAATCAATCAGCTATTAGGAAACTTTTCCTAGCTAAAAGGGCACCCCTGCCAGTCAGTGCAAAGGCGCCTCATTAAAGATATGAGTATAGGAAGTAGGAATTTTCAGTTCAAGTCTTAGCCTATTCACTATTTACAAGAACGGGTTTTCTAATCACGGGTAGTGCCATAGCTTCTGTGTCATTGACTTCCACTGTCTTGAGTTAGAATTTGCTTGCTTGACGGTACACTCGGGTACGCTATTTTAGCTGTTTCTTCATTTCCCTTCCTCACTGAGCTATTTTCCCCTGTTGGAGCCTTTGGTCTTATAGCAGTCTTCTTTTCCAATTAGGGTTGTAGCTTAGCTAATAATAATAATAATGATAATAATAATAATAATAATAATAATAATAATAATAATAATAATAATAATAATAATAATAATTGTCTGTGAGATGCCTAAGGAATTGTTCAATATAATGCAGAAAGCTTATATAATAGTCAGAATTTATTTTCTCCTGTTGGAGCCTTTGGTCTTATAGCATCCTGCTTTTCCAACTAGGGTTGTAGCTTCGCTGATAATAATAATAATAATAATAATAATAATAATAATAATAATAATAATAATAATAATAATAATAATAATAATAATAATAATAATTGTCTCTGAGATACGTAAGGAATTATTAAATATAATGCAGAATACTTTTATAATTGTCAGGAGGTAAAATAGAAAATTGTGAATATTTAAGAGAAAGTATATTTTAACATCTAGTTCATTAGATATCAATGTTAAATAATGCAACTCGTGACCTCTGGCTTTAGAATTTTGAAAATTCAGATTATTGGATTTTCTATATGGTGGTGTCTATGAATTTGCTTGCATAAAAAATCAGAAAAAGTCTTGGGATAAAGTCAGAAAAGTAGTTCATGGTTATTTCCTGCCTCTTTTCGTAAAGCCAGCTAAGTTAAGTATGTATTTAGTATATATTTTGTTCTATCTTTATATAATGTCATACTATTCAAAAGAAAAGAACGATTAGATAATTATTTAATAAGGAAAATACATGGTTTCCACATTCAAATATTCCCGCCAAATGTATTGTTCCGCATCCGGGTGTGTCATTACACTGTTGGTTGTGGTTCCAGGAGAACAAAGAAAGGAATACTTCAACATTTTTTCGACATTTTAGGTAATTAAACTTACCACAATTTTTCCAAAGGTTAGTGCCGTTAATTTAGATACCAGTTCAGGTATATTAAAGTGTCTTTTGAGTTATTTCGTTAAAGAATATGGATAGATAAGTAATATGCAATATTCATTGGCCTACTCCGTTTTGAGTCGGCTGCCATAGGCCAAGACATCTTACCAAGGACATAGCCATAATTTCGCAGGTCTAAATCCTATGTGCTGCGCAAGTCTAAGTGTAATGGGTAATGAATATGACTTTTAATAGGCTATAGGACTTTGAAATAATTTAAGAGACTTCTCTTAGAGGCCTCTTGTTTAGAGGGGTTTTCAATAAAGTGTTTTTCCTTCAATGTGAAATTATATTCTCAAATTATGAAACAAAATTGTGACTGCTAGGATACCAAAGTATTTTAACTAAATCTCAATTAAAGTTTAATTAAGGTATTTTAGGGTTCCTATACTCGAAAAAATATACAGGCTGTCTCTAAGATTTTTTTTTATCTAAGTTATAGAGCATATATATTAAATAAATACTGGTTGGTATTATTATGGAACAATACTGGGACCAGTTTACTGATTAAGAAATGGGGTTAGGCTATATATTAAAAAATCAATTTTTCTTAGAAAATGGCCTTTATATCCATCGTAAATAAATAGTTAATAAGATATACCCTAATACGGTAATGGGGGCCACCCAGTGGGACACAGGCTCATGCCTCGGCATCCCTTCAGTACATTTTCTAAGTTTGAGAATTTTGGTAGCTTGGATTTTTGTGTGCACTTATTTGTTATGCATTAGCTCATTCAACAGGTAATTTGTTTAGTGGGTAAATGTATAATACTTTAATTTCTAGACACATGTGTTATCTTGTGTTTTAGCCATTTCTGACCTTTAATAGTACTAATCTATCCATTCATGAATATCATATCCCCCTGTTTATAAAAGCAATTATGGGGCATCCCAGTGGTAAACCAGGCTTTTGGGTGGAGAAAGTCCAAAAAGCGAGTTATTTATAACAATAATAATGGTCAGAATTGTACTATGAACACAAGATAACCAGTTGGGAAGTATATGGTTTACGTAAGTTGCTAGAAATTGAAGTAATATAATGACCTATAGTTCATATGTCATCCGCCTAGCTCGCTTCACTCGGGGACTACATAAAAATCGGACCGATTTTCGGAGCTCGCATATTCAAATGATATACACAGGCATAATAAACGTATGATAACCAGTTAGAAAACTATATGGTTCGTGTAAGTAAGGAGTTAGGAGGAAAAGCCACATTTTAAAAAGGTGAGAAACACACGAACTCACGAAACCAAAGGTTACCAACCTAACCTAGGAGCAGTAGACTTCCCTACATACCTACCGGAATGATGCTACGGACCTCTGTGACCTCCCTTGAGGATGAGTATCCTTACCGACTTACCTACCGCAAGGAGGCTACGGCCCTCAGTGATATCCTCTTGGACTGAAAAATGCTTACCTAGTACTTACCTAACCCCTTCAGACTCAAATATCCTTATCTAGTACTTACCTAACCCCCTTAGACTGAAATACCCTTACCTAGTACTTATGTGACCCCTTCAAACTGAAATATCCTTACCTAGTACTTGCGTAACCCCTTCAGACTAAAATATCCTTACCTAGTACTTGCCTAAACCCTTCAGACTGAAATATCCTTACCTATTACTTACCTAACCCCCTTTGACTGAAATATCCTTACCTAATACATATCTAACCCCCTTTGACTGAAATATCCTTACCTAGTACTTATTGAACCCCTTCAGATTGAAATTATCCTTAGCTAGTACTTACCTAACCCACTTCGACTTAAATATCCTTACCTATAACTTACGTATCCCCTTCGGATTGAAATATTCTTACCTAGTTCTTACCTAACCCCCTTTGAGTGAAATCTCCTAACCTAGAACTTACGTAACCCCTTCAGACTGAAATATCCTTATCTAGGACTTACCTAACCCTCTTTGACTGAAATATCCTTACCTAGAACTTACGTAACCCCTTTGGACTGAAATATCGTTACCTAGTGCTTATCTAACCCTCCTTAACTGAAATATCCTTACCTAGAACTTATGTAACCCCTTCGGACTGAAATATCCTTACCTAGTACTAACCTAACCCCCTTTGACTGAAATATCCTTACCTAGTACTTACTGAACCCCTTCAGAGTGAAATATCCTTAGCTAGTACTTACCTAACCCACTTCGACTGATATATCCTTAGCTAGTACTTACCTAACCCACTTCGACTGAAATATCCTTACCTCTAACTTGTGTAACCCCTTCGGATTGAAATATTCTTACCTAGTACTTACCTAACCCCCTTTGAGTGAAATCTCCTAACCTAGAACTTACGTAACCCCTTCAGACTAAAATATCCTTATCTAGGACTTACATAACCCCCTTTAACTAAAATATCCTTACCTAGAACTTATGTAACCCCTTCAGACTGAAATATCCATACCTAGTACTAACCTAACCCCCTTTGACTGAAATATCCTTACCTAGAACTTACGTAGCCCCTTCGAACTGAAATATCCTTACCTAGTACTTAAAGAACCCCCTTAGACTGAAGTATCCATACTTATCCCTCTTAAACATCTATATCGTTCCTTACTTCCCTACCTGATGTGCTAGTCCCCTTGGACTGCCGTATCCCTACTTACTTACCCACCTTAGACTGCAGTATCCTTACCTACTTACCTAACCCACCTCGCACTGCCATATCCTTATCTGCTCACCTATCCCAGCTTGCACTGCCGTATCTTTACCTACTTACCGAACACCCCTCGCACTACCGTATCCTTACTTACTTAACACCTCTTACACTGTCATATCATTACCTTCTAGCTTAATCCCCCTCACACTGCCGTAACCTTACCTACTTACCTATACCCTTAGACTGCTATATCTTTACCTACGTACCTAACACCCTTAGCTAAACTGCTGTATCTTGACCTACTTACCTAATACCCTTAGACTACTGTATCTTGACCTACTTACCACCCTTAGACTGCTGTTTCTTTACCAACTTACTTAATCCCCTTAGACTGCATAACCCTTACTTTCTTACGTAACCCAGCTCACTGCCATATCCTTACCTACTTATCTAATCCCCCTCGCACTGACATATCCTTACCTACTTTCAATTAACCTCCTCGCACTGCCATATCCTTGCCTACTTAATTAAACCTCGTAGACTGCTGTATCCTTACCTAACGCCCTTAGGCTACTGTATTTTTACCTACTTACATAATCCCCTTAGATCGCATTACCCTTACCTACTTACCTAACCCCTCTCGCACTACCATATCCTTACCGACTTACCTCACCCTCTTAAACTGTCGTATCCTTACCTACTTACCTAACCCCCTTAGCCTGACTAATCCTTATCTACTTACCTAACCCCCTTAGACTGCCGTATCCTTACCTACTTACCTAATCCCCTTAAACTGCATGATTCTTACCTACTTGCCTAACCCCTCTCGCACTGTTGTATCCTTACCGATTTACCTAGCCCCCTTAGACTGCCGTATCCTTACCTACTTACCTAACCCCTTAGACTGTAGTATCCTTACCTATTTAACACCCTTAGAGTGCCGTATCCTTACCTACTTACCTAACCCCCTTAGCCTGACTTATCCTTACCGACTTACCTAACCATCTTAGACTGCCGTATCCTTACCTACTTACCTAATCTCCTTAAACTGCATTATTTTTACCTACTTGCCTAACCCCGCTCGCAATGCTGTATCCTTACTGACTTACCTAGCCCCCTTAGACTGCCGTATCCTTACTTACTTACTTAACCACCTTAGACTGCCGTATCCTTACCTACTTACTTAACCCTCTTAGACTGCCGTATCCATACCTACTTACCTAACCCCCTTAGACTGCCATAGCCTTACCTACTTACCTAATCCTCTTAGACAGCATTATCCTTACCTACTTACCTAACCCTGCTCGCACTGCCATATCCTTACCGACTTGCCTAACCCTCTTAGACTGCCATATCCTTACCGACTTACCTAACCCCCTTAGACTGCCGTATCCTTACCTACTTACCTAACCCAATTAGACTGCCGTATCCTTACCTACTTGCCTAATCTTCTTAGACTGCATTATCCTTACCTACTTACCTAAACATGCTTGCACTACCATATCCTTACCGACTTACCTAATCCTCTTAGACTGCCGTATCCTTACCGACTTACCTAACCTTCTTAGATTCCCGTATCCTTACCGACTTACCTAACCTTCTTAGACTGCATTATCCTTACCTACTTGCCTAACCCTGCTCGCACTGCTGTATCCTTACTGTCTTGCATAAAACCCCTCGCACTGCCATATCATTACCTACTTAACTGACCCTCTAACACTGTTGTATCCTTACCTACTTACCTAACCCCCTTCGCACTGCCGTATCCTTAACTACTTAATCCCCCTTGCACTGCTGTATCCTTACCTAGTTACCTAATCCCCTCTTACTGCCGTATCCTTACATATTTACTTAATCCCCTCTTACTGCCGTATTCTTACCTATTTACTAAATCCCCTTTGACTGCCATATCCTTACCTAGTTACCTAACTCCCTTGCACTGCCATATCCTTACCTACTTACCCATCACCCTTTACTGTTGTATCCTTACCTAGATACCAAAACCCTTAGACTGTCGTTTCCCTACCTACCTACTTAACCCTCTTAGACTGTCGTATCCTTACCTACATGCCAAAACCCTTAGACTGTCGTTTCCCTACCTACTTACCTAACCCCCTTAGACTGCCGTATCCTTACCTACTTACCTAACCCCCTTAGACAGCGATATATTTACTTACTAATCTAACCCTTCTAGTTAAACTGCATTATCATTACCTACTTACCTAAACCCCTCACAATGCCATATCCTCACCTACTTAACTAACACCCCTTAGACTGCCACATCCTTACCTACTTGCCTAAACCCCTCGTACTGCCGTATCCTTACCTACTTAACTACACCCCTTAGACTGCCACATCCTTACCAACTTACCTAACCCCCTTAGACTGCCACATCCTTACCTACTTACCTAACCCCCTTAGACTGCCGTATCCTTACCTACTTATCTAATTGCCTTACTGCTGTATCCTTACCTACTTACCTAACCCCCTTAGACTGCCATATCCTTACCTACTTAAATAACACTCTGCGTAATCCATACTTACTTACCTACCCACATTACTGTCATATCCTCACCTACTGGTGGGCACTATAACCGCTGTGCGACCCACCCTTCACACTTCCGTATCCTTAGCGTACTCCAAGACTAAGACCCAATCCTGTTTTGCATCCCAAACGGTTTCACTCCTGACAAGGTAACACTAAATCAGAATATTTTGTAAATCGTTAGACTAGCTACGTAGATGCCACATGCAGCTTCTCGATGTGCCACATGCCAGGAGCAGTGAGGGACATGGTGTGAATCATAGGCAATTATGATATTTTAATTTCACCCTGTGTACACTAACCATATATTTGCTCAACTTCTCGTGTTTATTATGTACTTCTAACAATTACCATTGTTGCAAATCATTCAGTTTTGATGTTTCCCCACCCAAACCCGGGTTCCCACTGGGATCCCCAACAGGTATTGTTTTATGGGGTGGTATGACAACTCATGAGAGGGTGGTTTTTCCCCAATATTCATGGTCTGAAATGGACAGAACACAAGATAACAAGTATGAAAAATATATGGTTCATGTATTTGGCCAGATGTAATTGTCATATTTGCGAAAGAACCGGTGTCTCAAACTTTCCGCAGCTCTGATATAAATGGTGAATAGCTGTGCCCATGCTATTGTCACATGGTCAGAAATGGACAAAGCACAAGATACTGAGTATGAAAAATATATGGTTCATGAATTTGGCCAGATGTGATTGTGTCGTATTTACGAAAGAACTGCCGTCTTGAACATTTTGCAGCTCCATGATGTAAATGGTGAATAGTTGTGCCCATGCTATTGTCATATGAGCATTTTAAACTCTGACATATTTACTTAGTGACCTTTTTTTAACCAAATACCTTACAGGTCTCAAACTTTTATGTAAACATGTTAGGAGCCTGTGGAGTTATTAAATGGCTGACGTGTTTGTAGAAAGTGTTTGTGTTGGAAAATTATATACCGATAAGTAGGTGCTGAACTTTTACTCACTGGTTGCCATGTGTCAAATAAGTGATTTAAGAGGAATCTATTTATACTGGCACTGAACTATGGTGTAATGTACAAGGAAGCTATTTCTTTTGTCATAATTTATATATACGTGTTTTTTTTTGGCTAGTACAGTGGTAACGTGTTTGCCTAGCATTCGTATGGCAGCAGAATGTTCCCCTCCCGGGACCGTGAGTTTAAGCTGTTTACTGGGGAGGCCACTGCTGTGGCTGGGCACCACAGTGGGGGGGTTGGGCTTTCCCGGCTGACGTTCTGGTGAGCATCTATTCTGATGAGACTGGAACTGAAATCAGACACCTTTAACCTTTATTTTGCGTGTTTGACAAAGTATTGTGTGTGGTGTAAGGTAGAATGTTTTATTCAAGGAATTCTTGTATATTGAGTACCTATTGAAGAAAATTGAAGGATTGTGGATAGCACCTGTTAGTGGGTTACCAGATACCAGTCATTGGATTATTCTTGTGAATTATTTCCTTGTTAGGATTAGTAGATAATACTTTTCCACCTTTAAAAGATATACATTTGGTTGTAATATTTACTAATATAAATACCATGGACATATCTAGTTTGCCATTATTTCCACTTTTATATCCAATTCATTAGAATATTTTATATCCAATGTAGTTTATCATGCAGAATATTTTACTAAAAGTACATTCCTGATATTGAATTGCACAGTAAGATTATTTAATAAAACTCGTGTATCTGTATAATTAACATCTTTCATTTATTTTTCAGACTAGAACCTCAAAAGAGAAGTAAATTACATATAACAGCCTTCCCAAAACCGGAGATTAAACAGAAAATATGCATATATAATGATACATTCCTAATGGCGTGATGATCGACAGCGAATAACCAGGGATTTGCTACAGAAGAAAATCCAGATATTTTTGGATTTCAAGAGGAGCAACGACGAATCGTTTCAACTGAAGAGGACAGATTATCATCAAACTTTTCTGGAGTATTAAAATGCACTTGTTAAAAATAGCATTACAGTATTATAAATATTTTGAAAAGCTTAATTAATTAGAGTTAGAGATTTAAGGGGTTACGTGTTATGATGGTCACTCCATTTAGATCTAATAAGTTTAATAGGAAAAACAAAACGAGTATAGTTAAAGTAAATGATATAAATTTTCACAATAACGATATTACCAGATTATTTAAAGTTCATCAAAGATTTTATTTCTAGAAGCCGTGAATTCAGTTATTTAAAGCCATTAATTTTTACACAGTCTGTTAGCAAGTATTCTGTTCATGTTATCTTTGCAAAGTCAGTGCGTATAGAGCTAATTTAGTTAGTTTTTTGTTTTGCCTATTTTTACGTTAGAAAAAATACAGCAAATTCTATTTTTTAGTAAACTCTCGACATCTAAAGTTTAACTTGAATTCAAGTCCAGATCCACAATTATCAAGTTGTTTGACTTTCTAATTGAAATTCAGATTGCATTTTTCTATTACTTTAAATCAAACAAGCACAATCATTCGTTTAGTTGCCGGAAAAGTAGTTGGCGAATACAGATATACCTAATGATTATGGATTAAACCTTCTAATAATGATGATAATGATAATGGCGTATCCTGACGTCTCCCTGTGTATCACTGGCCATGTTTTGACGTATCTTGACATCGAAGTAGCAAAGAGGTTAATATTACCTCTTAAAATAATTAGCCGGAATTATTCTAGGTCATGTTAAATAGATTTGTTTTATATCAAGTATTATTTTAGGTGTTGAAAAATGGGAAGTTGAATGTTGAAAACCAATTAAGACCAACAGATGTTAAATAGGAAGGAATTCTTCCTTAAAATTCGCTGTTCATGTTTTTCTTTTCATTAATTAGTTGTTAAATCAAATGGAAATGCCTCTGAACCTCTTAACATACTTCTAGGTCTTATAATTTTTAAAATTGTATAAAGTACTGTAAACAAGTTGTCTGAATGTGGAACTGAAGGGAAATTGATAATCATATTTTTAGCAATTGATTCAATGCTTTACATGTGAACATAACCTGCAACTAATTATTTCAACTCTATTAATATCATTTAATTCTCTCTCTCTCTCTCTCTCTCTCTCTCTCTCTCTCTCTCTCTCTCTCTCTCTCTCTCTCTCTCTCTCCCCTACCATGGAATTATTAGCAACTTTCCCTAAGTTTTAAACAAAGTCAGATATAGGCCTATATTTTCTTAAATGGTATAAGCAGATATGCCTAAGATAATGTAGTAGCTAATGGTAAAAGAGATCTTGTTGCCTAGTTGGCCATATCTTGCCTGTGCTGTTCAGATATTTTATTTTCTTGATGGGGTTGGAGAATAGCTTATATTCTGTCGTGTATAAGTATTGGTGTTATGAATATACTACAGATACTATTTACTTGAGGGGGTTGGAGAATAGCTTCTATTCTAGCATGTATAAGTGTTGCTGTTGTAAATATACTACAGATACTTTTTACTTGAGGGGATTAGAGAATAGCTTATCATATTCTAGCATGTATAAGTATTGGTGTTATATACTACAGATACTATTTACTTAAGGGGGTTGGAGAATAGCTTATATTCTATAGCGTATAAGTATTGCTGATATAGATATACTACAGATACTATTTACTTGAGGGGATTGGAGAATAGCTTATATTCTATAGCGTATAAGTATTGCTGATATAGATATACTACAGGTACTATTTACTTGAGGGGATTGGAGATTAATTTATATTCTAGCTTGTATAAGTATTGCTGTTGAAAATATACTACAGATACTATTTACTTGAGGGGATTGCAGAATAGCTTATATTATAGCGTGTATAAGTATTTGTGTTATAAATATAATACAGATAATATTTACTTGAGGGGATTGCAGAATAGCTTATATTATAGCGTGTATAAATATTGGTGTTATAAATATACTAACATCTCATATAATTCTTAACAACTGTCACTGATTTTTTTTTTTTTTTTCACAACTTCGAATCTTGGCCTGTGTTCTCTTCAAAGTTTTAAGCAGATATGTTATTGGATAAGAAAAGTCTGGCTCTCCAATTAGCCACATCTTGCTAGTGCTGTTCAGTCACACTTTTTCTTGAGGTGGGTGGGGTGGAGAATAGCTTATCATATTTTAGCTATTAATCCTCATATAAATATTATTATTATAAATATACTAGATAAGTAAAAATACTAATTGATGTATTTGACTTTAAAGATAACGGTGAAATTTCCTTCCCTTTTGTAATAATGACATTTTGCTTAACTGAAAATTTCATATGATAGCAAAACTATAATTATTTTTCATATATTTCATTTAAACAAATGAAGAGCCAAGTATGATCTCTGAAGATTTTGCTTTTTATTAAACAGGTTTACATATTGTGCGAGCAACTAATCCATTTATCTTATGTAATGGGATGCAAGAAAAGTCATGAATAGGTTCATTTAAAAGTTTTGTGGAGGGAGTAACAGTATTGAAGCTCTTGTATAGTATTGCTAAGCATTAAAAAGCCAATTTAAGTATTCCTCTCTCTCTCTCTCTCTCTCTCTCTCTCTCTCTCTCTCTCTCTCTCTCTCTCTCTCTCTCTCTCTCTCTCTCTCTCTCTCTCTCTCTCTCTCTGGAATTAAGGTTATGTTCACAATAAAAAAATGTCTTTCAAAATAAGTTTAAATTGTTAAAAAAAAAAACTCAAATTATTTATATGTTCAAATTCA